>NC_054484.1:95550785-95850785 GCF_017639515.1 Carcharodon carcharias | reverse complement strand
GGTCTGTTCAGAACTACAGGACCTAGTTTGCAGCATTTCCAAGTCTTTGCAATGTTGTCAGCCATTAATGACTAATGGACTGGTTTTTGCCTTAGCTACCATCTGCAAGTTTTTGTCATTTTTCTTTGAGCAACGCCACAGAATTTACTAGTCTCTATATTGCTTGCATTTGTCAACAATTTCATCTGATGTGCAGCTTAGTATTATGCTGTGTGAATCTATAGTAGCAGAGGGGCATCCCTTCAGTTTTTGCTATTGAGTAGCTGTTTATTCGAAAGCACTGTGAATGGACCCAGTGCCAACATTATAAATTTTCAAATTAAAAGCCACGCAGAGATAGAGAATGAGGTAAGTCAGACGTGCCGGAAATGCTCGTTAATTGAAAGTGGTTCCAAGACAGATAAGCAGTGGATCAGCCTCCGTGAAATCAGGTATTGACATTTTTTGCTTCCTTATCTTCTTCTCAAACATTTTATTGTCTCAAAAGTAACCCACTAAATTGTGTCTGACCCGTTTCTTTTAGAATTATCCCAGATTCATTAACTCGGCCAAAAATTGGATTTTTTCAGCTAACCTGCAGAACCAAGTGTTTCCAAACCAACTGCTAAACTGCCAAAGTCAGCCAACTTAACAGCAGCAACATTGTGCCATCTGCGCTTCATGGACAAGCCAAAGACTGATTCACATATCTCTTTTAATTTTTATTTGGACTCAGCTTTTTGTTTCTGATCTGTTTGTACGTGTGTTGCATTTTTATTATTTTTTCTCTCGGGTTTTTAATAACTAATAAACTTACTCTATCTTTGACGAAGGAAAGCTGGTTAAATTGGCTCCTTCTAAGAGATAAATGCATTTAGACGGGGAAAAGGTATCTATAAGGGAAGGGATCCCTTTTAAATTAACTTTGTTGTGACCAACAAGTGGGTTGAATAAAGAAGGAGAGCCAGCTCATTCCTCCTCACCTGGGAGCATAACAAAATTGGAAGTTAACAATTTGGGGGACCTCGTCTGGGATCATAACAAATTTGCGGGGGCCTCGCCCGGGAACCGGACATAACAGTGTGAAATAATAAGGTTGATGAGTTATAGGCACAGGTTTCCATATGGAAATACAATGTTGTGGCTATAACAGCAATTTGACTCAAAGAAGGGCAAGACTGGATGTTAAATATTCCTGAATACAAGGCGTTCAGGAAAGATAGCAAATGAGGAAAAGGGGTAGGGATAGTAGTTTTGTTTAAGAACATTGTAGTGCTGGAGAAAGTGAATGTCCAGAGGGGTCAAGGACAGGACCTATCTGGCTAGAGTTAAGGAACGTAGAAGGTGTAATTACATTGCTCAGTGTAGTCTATAGGTCACCAACTAGGGGAACGCACGTAGAGGAACAAATTTGCAAGGAAAATACAGAAAGCTGCAAGAATTATATATTAGTGGGGGACTTTAATTATCAGAATATAGACTGGGATTGTAATAGTGTAAAGGGCAGAGAGGTGCAAGAGTTCCTAAAGTGTGTTCAGGAAAATTTTCTATAGCAGTGTGTTTCCTGTCCAATCAGAAAGGAGACACTGCTAGACCTGGTTCTTAGGAATGAGGTGGGCCAAGTGGGTCAAGTGTCAGTAGTGGAACATTTAGGGGACAGCAATCATTGTATCATAAGGTTTAGGTTGGTTATGGAAAAGGACAAAGAACAATCCAGAGTGAGAATAATTAACTGGAGGAAAGCCAACTTCAATGGGGTAAGAATGGGTCTGGGATAAGTTGGAATCAAATGTTGACAGGAAAAATGGTAACTGAACAATGGGCTACTTTCAAAAGGGAGAGTTTGGGCACAGTCAAGGTATATTCCCATGAAGGGGAAAGGTATGGCAAACAAATCAGGAGCTCCCTGGATGATGAAAGAGATAAAAGGTTATATTGAAGAAGAAAAAGTGTGCTTATAACATATGTCAGGTGGATTATGCAATTGAGAACCAGGCTGAATACAGAAGGTTCAGGGGGGAAGTAAGAAAGCAAATAAGAGAAGCAAAGAAAGAATATGAAAAGAGATTGGCATAAAAGGAAATCCCAAAGTCTTCTATTAGTATATAAATAGTAAAAAGAGGAGTGGAGCCAATTAGGGGCCAAAAAGGGGATTTACAAATGGAGGCTGAGTTATTACAAGAATATTTTGCATCTGTATTTACCGAGGAAGAAGATGCTGCCCTGGTCATGGTGAAAGGGGAGGCAGTTCAGACTCTTAAAGAATTTAAAATTGATAAGAGGTGGAATTTGATCAGATAAAGTAACAAAGTAACTTAATTATTTAAAGTTGATATGGCACCAGGACCGGATGAGATGCATCCAATAAGGAAAGTGAGAGTGGAAATGGCAGAGGCACTGTGGCCAAAGTTTTTCAGTCTTCTTTAGACTCAGGGTTGGTGCCAGGGGACTGGAGAATTGCAAATGTTACACCCTTGTTCAAAAGAAAGGCGCAAACATAAGCCCAGCAACTTCAGGCCAGTTAGTTAACTACAGTGATGGGGAAGCTTTAGAAACAATAATTTTGGACAAAATTAATGGTCACTAATACAAGTTAATTACAGAATGCCAGCATGGACCTGTTATGGGTAAATTGTGTTTAATCAATTTGCTGGAGTTTTTTGAAGAGGTAACAGAGTGGAATGATGAGACCAATGTTGTTGATGTGGTGTACATGGACTTCCAAAAGGCATTTGATACAGTGCTGCACAGCAGAGCAAAGCTATAATTCATGGAATAAAAGAGACACTGGCAACATGGATACAAAATTGGCTGAGTGACAGGAGGGTAATGAGTAATGGATACTTTTTGGACTGGAGGAAGGTTTGAGTCAATAGGCACACAGCATGTGAGTGTCTGCTGGTGATAACATTCTTGGGCCTAAGTTTTGTGATAAGTGAGCCACATCATTGGACAGCTGGAAATTGGAAGGCAAGCCATGGATGAATATAGTTTGCTTATGATTCTAGGACACTGCGGCAAAGAAGGCAGCCATTTGGCCTATTGTGCCCATGCCTGCTCTTTGAAAAATCTATCCAATTGGCCCCACTTCCCTGCACTTATGCCATAGTTCTTTACATTTTTCCTTAGGGAAATATATATAATCATCCCTTTTGAAATGTACCATTGAATCTGGTTCTACTAGCCTTTGCCAGTGCATTGCATAATAACTCCCTCAATAATAGCTTCCCTCATCTTTCCACATAACTGAAGTCCGCCATCACAGGTGATTGTTTCAAAAAGGCTTGCAGTTTGGCAAATAATCATCAGATGTCTAATGTCAAGAAGTAGCTTGCTGAGGTGAGTCTGAGTCACAGCTGTGTCATAGAATTACACTTGAAGCAATTAAATTCAGGAAACACTTTGATAAAGTTCCTCCTCCCACTTGCTGGGCCAAGACTCAATAACAAATATAAATGATAAGGGGGAGAGATTGGACAGCTTCATCCAGTTCTTCTAGTAAGACTCAAGTTTGTGGAGACAAAACTTTTGATTATATCTTTTTACTTAAGTTTTCTTCATGGATTCATAACATTGCAAACTTAATATAAAAGTTAAAATGCAAATTTATAATTGTAGCAAAATATTGTAGCATTCAAGGTGCAGGTATGAAAGTCCATACTTATGGAATAAATATTTTTATACTTAGCATAATTCAACTATCGAAAAATCTTTACTTGGTATATACAAAAGACAATTTCATAAGATAAAATATGTTACACAGCATATTGATATATTTGAGCAACATCAACAGTAATTGGAACAAGGAAATTCTAGGATAGAACCAATGGATTATTGGGACACGGCACATTGATTTGAACCAGGTACCAACAAAACACCAGTCCAGGATACAAAGTGGGTCAGTGATGAATACTGCATTGCAAAGTCGTGGATCACAGATTTATGCTTACAATTCTTATCTGGTGTGCTCCTGACTCATTTGAACTAACAGGCTCACAAACATAAAGCAGGGAATGTCAATTTTGCCTATTAGGATGAATAAAGCTGTATGATGCAGCTTCAAAAGTAGCATTGGGAGATACCCTGAAGCAGGTTCCTTGCCTGATCTGGAATGTTGTCTAGTTTAGTAACAGATGGGAGAGGAAGAGCATATTGGTGATTCAAAATACAATCTTCATCAAAAGCTGATTTAATTATGTCCTTAAATAGTGCCTCAATTATAACACGAGTTGCATAAGTACAACTCTATTAAGAAAAAGATGCTAGACATCGGAGAAAGACAGGCCAATCCACGGAAGCTTTAGGAGAATTAGCTGAAGGTAGTGTTAAGAAAGAGCTACAGAGAGTGAGGCCAATACACCTGAAAGCTCTACCAACAAGGGGGTGCATAGGAGTGTGTCAGAGGACCTTAGAATGTGGCTGTGACATATGGTTGAGGGAGTTGCGGAGATAAGGTAGGCAAAACCATGGAGGGATCTGTAAACAGGGGCAAGGATTCTGAATTTGTTGTATTAGTGTATAGGGTCATTGGAGATCAACGAGGTCAGAGATGATGGGTGAGCAAGTGTGAGACAGGATGTCAGAGGTGGAGTTGGAGTTTCCAGAGAAAGAACACCAAGATGCTAGCCAGGAAGCTATTTGAAAAGTTGAATCTCAAAGTATCAGGAGCATTGATAAGGGTTTCTAGTCGTAGTCAAAACGAATGTGCACATGTACATCCTTTCAGACTGATTTCGCTTCACATGCAGTGAAGTATTTTTGAAGTGTAGTCACTGTTTTAATGTTGGAAATGTAGTTGCCAAGTTCCACAAAGCAAGGTCCCACAAACATCAGTGGGATAAATGATCAGATAATCTGTTTTAGTGATGTCAGTTGAAAGTTAAATGTTGGCCAAGTAGCAGGAGAACTCTTGCGCTCATCTTCAAAATAGTACCATGCAATCTTTGACACTCACCTGAGAGGGAGATAATGCATTAGTTTAATGTCTCATCTGAAAGATAGCACCTTCAACAGTGCAGCAGTCCCTCATGACTGCATTGAGTGACAACCTAGATTATGTGCTTGAACCCAAAATCTTCTCACTCAGAGTGCTGAATTTTAAGTGGAGCCAGTGGTCCCAACCTTGGCTTAAAGGTTGGGTGCAAGCCCACTTGCACTTGGCCAGGAAACCCCAAGCTGATTTAATGGCCATCGGGCTGTTAATTGATTCAGGGTAGATCTTCTGCCACCATCTGGAAGGAAGACCCATCTCTGAGAGCTGCCAGCCAATCAAATGACCCTCAAGTAGTCATTAATTGGCAAAGACTGAACCAAAGTTGGCACTTGAGCTGTGATGGCACAAAACCAGACAATGGTGTTCTTTTTGGAGGCTTTGGGAAGACTTTTGCTTAATGAAATGCAAGGATTTGTGATAACCCAATTGACAACAGGAAATTCTATTCAATTGGGTGAAACCATAAGCAGAAGGAAAGATAAATACAAAGCAAGTTCAGAAGCTGAATGTAAAACTGCTAATTATAATCATTACCATCAGTATGATTCTCCACCAACCCTTATATCATCTCAGCTGAAGTCATGTCAAAAGCATGATGCTCAAATATAACATTTTATCCACATACAGTTAAAATTTTGTGTATAAATTGCAACATGATCTGGATCTAATGATTTTATTGTGTGATGTACAAAATAGCTGATTTGATTAATTCACTCATTCAAATGTTTTAACCTGTTACATTTGCCGAGACTCCCTCTTTATCTCTATCACCTATATTGGCTCCTACTCAATCTCATCTAGCTGGTAGATTTCACCAGGTGCCCACATTTCCAATATCAACTTCATGCTGAAATGAAAGCTGTGGGGAAGTTATTTAGGTACATTCCCATTTAGGAGAGGTAGTTTGTATCCCAAATGGATGCTATGAACTGACAAAATCACCAAATGTTTGGCTAGCATGAATTCAAACATTGACCAGAGTGCTGTTAAGGACTCATCTGAATTGATACATTGAAGAACATGCTGCTTAGACCTTTACAAATTATCGTTTGCTTATTGCTCTAATCCAAACCATTGAGCCATTTCTCAGACACTATCATAGATACTATCCCATTGTAATTTACTCCTGTGATCCCATGGAACCACCTCATGATAAAACATTTGAAACACCTCAATCAGTTCCATCTAATTTGAATTTAATGCACTTCCTTTGCACATATCATCTAGCTGTGATTTGCTGAGTGACTGACCACCAAGCTACATGACATGACCATGGACTGAATTCATCCTTCTCACACTTGTTCTGAAACCATTCCACAGCCCTCTCTGACCTAATTACAACACATCATTCTCAGGTATTAGTTCAATTACCATTTTTATTGATGACCCAAAATTTTAGACCACTCTGTCACAATCCTGTTTTCAGATTTGTCAGCATTACATTAAGATGGGTAAGGGTCAAGTCTGACTTACAAGGCGTTATATATGAATGGTGCTTGGAACTGGCTTGGTTGTAGTGCTCGGTTTCAAAGCAACTTCTACAAAATATGCCAATAAGATAAAATGTGTAATTTACCATGACGTTGGTGAATAGTTGCACATGCACAGAGAGCTAGGGGATTAGACTTCGCTCAAGTGGTTGTATTTATGCATCAGAACCATAAGGTCCACTTGAGAGATAATTTAGGGTGACATTTCAGAGGTACCATCTTTTGGGTGAGATGTTAAACTGAGGTCATGTCTGCCCCCTCAGATGGACATCAAAGATCCCATGGTACTATTTAAAGAGAAGACTGACTTGCCAATGTTTTTCCCAAAACCAGCATCAGTAAGAGCAAACAGATCATTTATAAAGGTCATTGATCTCCTAACTGTACCTTGCTGTGCATTTCCCAATATTACACCAGTGATTACACTTCAAAAGATAATCCATTCGTGAAGTGATATGGGACTTCCTGATGTGACTGATTTCATCAACTTGCACTTTAATTGTGTAGACACCTCTGAACTCAAATAAGGTAAATGTGCATATTTGTGAATAAATGTGAAATTCTTCAGTTTCTGTTATACAATTTTCTCTTAATCCTACCACAAAGAAATTACCTACACTGGGGTACAATTTTAACAGTATTAGCAGCCTGGTGTAGCCTTCCAAAATGCTTCTTCCTTGGGCTGCATCTTGTTGAAACATCAGAAGCTTTGCATCCCCCCACTAGGTTCAAAAGTAGAAGGTAGCCCTGCTTCGGTGGGCAGCAGGACCCAGGGGTAACATATTGCCAGCGGTCGCCATCCAATTAAGTGTGCCCTAAGAGCTGCCGACCCAATCAGAGGGCTGGCTGCTCAGTAGCACCACAGCTAACAGTGGCTATTGCCAGGGAGAGGGTGGCTTAATGGCTCAGCGCCCTCGAAGAACAGGAAGTGGGGCAAAACAAAAACAGAATTACCTGGAAAAGCTCAGCAGGTCTGGCAGCATCGGCGGAGAAGAAAAGAGTTGACGTTTCGAGTCCTCATGACCCTTCGACAGAACTAGGTGAATCCAAGGAAGGGGTGAAATATAAGCTGGTTTAAGGTGTGGGTGTAGCGGGGGGGGGGTTGGGTGGGGGGAGAGAAGTGGAGGGGGGGGTGTGGTTGTAGGGACAAGCAAGCAGTGATAGGAGCAGATCATCAAAAGATGTCACAGACAAAAGAACAAAAGAACACATAGGTGTTGAAGTTGGTGATATTATCTAAACGAATGTGCTAATTAAGAATGGATAGTAAAGCACTCAAGGTATAGCTCTAGTGGGGGTGGGGGAGCATAAAAGATTTAAAATAATGGAAATAGTGGGAAAAGAAAAATCTATCTAAGTGGGGCAAGCCTGGAGATCTGGAGATGGGGAGAATGGTCATTGCTGTGAGGGTAGGCATTGCTGCGGAGAGACCCCATGAAGGAGTGTGCTGGGAGGCTGCCGGATTTCAATTGGCAAACTGTCCATGCAGTGACACGCCCTCACAACGCCAGGAAGTGGTCCTTAATTGGCCACTTTAAGTGGCTCAGTTAGCGTCCCAGCAGGTGCCTGAGCCACCAGATTTCCCGCTGCTGGCAAAATAGAACTACAACCAGCCTCAGCAATAGCCGCTGTTAGTGGGTAGAGGTCAGGCACTCTTAATCCCTGACATCTTCCTGCACTATTTGCCAGCCTTCCTTCCTCCTAGCCTGTCTCGAAAGAGCTTGGAAAATTCTGGTGTGTGTGTGAATATGGGGGCTGATAACTGGCAGATTATTTAACCATATGGGTAGCATTTCATACATCTACTAAGACACATTTACAGCTGAAGTCACGGGGTTTATAAAACTCTGGTTAGGTCACAATTAAAGTATTGCATCCAGTGCTGGTCACTACACTTTCAGTAGGATGAGAAGGTCCTTGAGAGGGTGCAGAAGAGATTTACTAGAATGGTTCCAGGAATGAGAGAATTTAGCTGCAAGGTTAGAAGTAGTTCCCCTTGCAGAACAGGAATTTGAGGGGATATCTGATAGAGGTATACAGGATTATGACAGGATTAGATAAACTAGATGTAGAAAAGCTGTTTCCATTAGTTGATGGTGCAAGGACTAGAGGATACAGATTGAAGATTTTGAACAAGAGATGTAAGAGAGAGGTGTGGAAGAACTTTGTAATGTAGCAAATGGTAATAACCTGGGACTCACTAGTTATGAGGATGGAAGGAACAGAGACAATGACTGGAATTTCCAGTCCCACTGGCATCGGGCATCATGACAGACGAGGGGCAGGGGGTGGGTGTACAATGTGGCAAAACAGCCAAATAACGGTTTCACACCATTATGAAATCAGTTTGCGATTGAATGCTCCACACATTTCCTGCCACCACACATCAGGAACCTTACTTCAATACTTTAGCATCTCATTATAAGGCCTGCTCGCATGAATCATCCCCCCACACTGGATCATCGGGCACGTTGGTGTGATTGCACGCTGTGTTTCACAACTGTACATAAGCGGCGTGCACCTGGCGAGCTGCACTTCACTCGGGACTTTGAGGTTTGTTTGCCTACCTTACTTCGGGCAGCACTCATGGTCATCAGCGCCAGGCTTCGCAGGCAGCACCACATCACTTTTAGGGGGGCTCACGGGCAGGTCTCTACCTACCAGACCTGCTGTTAGGCGGGGGTGGCTTTTCAATGGCTGCAGGGTTAGGGCTTGCTTGGGGAAGGAGAAGTGGTCTCAGGCAAGGGAAGAGGCTACTTCATTTTCACCCGCTACCACATTTTGTGCGGATCTGAGATGATTCCACCCAATCAATGATTTCAAAACAAAACTGGATAGGGACTTGAGGGAAAATAAGCTTGCAGGGCTACTAAGAAAAAATAGGGGGATTGGGTGGATTGGATTGCGCCACACTGGCTTCGTTCTATGCTATATTGACTCTATGGGTACCTTTACAATATTTTCTCCCTCCACTGCCTAGAGAGAATTTAGTACAACCACCAATATGATGATTGAGTTTGGCTAACTTACAAGGCAGGGATTCAACTGGGATTTCCCTGATGTTTACAGCCCAATAGTGCAGCACAGTTCATAGAACCACAGAACACTACAGCACAGAAAACAGGCCATTCGGCCCTTTTAGTCTGTGCCAAAATATTATTCCGCTAGTCCCATTGACCTGCACCTAGTCCATAACCCTCCAGATCTCTCCCATCCATGTATCTATCTAATTTATTCTTAAAACTTAAGAGTGAACCCGCATTTACCACGTCAGATGGTAGCTCGTTCCACACTCTCACCACTCTCTGAGTTAAGAAGTTCCCCTTAATGTTCCCCCTAAACCTTTCTCCTTTCACCCTAAAGCCATGTCCTCTCGTGTTTATTTCTCCTAATCTAAGTGGAAAGAGCCTACTCGAATTTACTCTGTCTATACCCTTCATCATTTTGTAAACTTCTATCATATCTCCCCTCATTCTTCTACGCTCCAAGGAATAAAGTCCTAACCTGTTTAATCTTTCTCTGTAACTCAACTCCTTAAGACCCGGCAACATCCTAGTAAATCTTCTCTGCACTCTCTCAATCTTACTGATATCCTTCTTGTAGTTAGGCGACCAGAACTGCACACAATTTTAAATCTGATGCTCATGCATTATAATATTCACACTGAAGGATTTTGGACCTTCCTAAATGGACTTCTAATACCCATATTTAAAGAAGGCTAAAAAATATTTGGAACACTGGGTTACTTCTTTCACAGGATGTGAGTGTTGCGGGCTAGGCCAGCATTCATTGCCCACCCATAAGTACTGGGCCAGGCAGGAGGTGGCCATTACCAGTCAGGGGGAACTGATGGCCCACAGAGAGAAAGTGCAGCAAGGGGTTATCTTCCGCCATTGTATTTGCATGTTTATTTGTAATGTTCATCGTTTATCTTCATAACTTGTATTTGTTTATTTCTTATGTTCATTTGTAATTGTTTTTCTTGAGTTTTGCTACATCTGCCACTTTTTCAACTCATCTTAATTGATGCCAATGTAGGTTTTACCATTATCCATTCATAACAGGGGTTATCAAAGAATGTGATGTTATTTCCTAATCCCTTTGGGTGTAAGGGATGCTACCACTGAGTTCTAATTGACACTATGCCATGGCAACTATGGTATTTATGCCAATGGTTACTCCCGAAATGGTTTTTCTCATTGAGGAAAATTCTTTTGAATTTTTTTCCTATCCTGAGAAGTTTTCAATATAAAACAGCTTACGTTTTGCCATTATGTGATCCTTTTTGTGTGACTGCACTCAAAAAAAAATCAGAAATCTTGAAATGGTTAAATGTATAACATTAATAAACTTGCATCTGTGTAACACATTCATATATGTGAGGTGAGGTGAGAAATATCATTATGCTCTTTGTAACACATTGCAAACTTGATGTGAAAATGTGTACTGAAGAAAGATTGCCTGAAGACATTAGTGTAAGTCAATCCAGTTGGCTTCAACTAGTACAGTTTCCAGTTCAAAGAATCATTGAAGCAGCCACATGGCAGCTGACTCCACTTAATTCCAACTGGGTGCAGTTTGCCTGTCAACTTGTTCCAGCAGAAGCCAACTGGTCTCAGTACGTTTGAAATGGTTACATTCCAAGTCAACTGGACAAGTGGAATCACAACAGGTTTTCCATTGTACATGCCAGTTATTCCAATAGTATACAGTTACACCAGCAGACAAGTCAACTGGCTCCAATAAGATTCCAATTGCCCTATTAAATCCAACTGGACAATTAGGGATATCACCTGGTTCCCACTTGTAATCTCCTGTTATTTCAGTTAGAACCAGTTGTAACCAGTTATTCCTGTAGAAGCCAGTTGTGCCAGGTTCGATTTTCCAACTGGTGGCAACCGATTTTTCCATGAGAGTAAAATGCTCTTGAGAAGGCGGTGGTGAGCTGCCTTTGAATGATCAAGATAAGACCTAGGAAATTAGGCCATTGACATGTTTTAAAAAGGATCATTGATCTTGTTTAGTACTTACAGACAGGATATAGTCTTGCTGAGACATTAAATAAATTATGTCAGCAAAATGGGCCTTGGTAAAACACAAGGCCTTAGGAACTGATGAGAAACATAGTTGTAGAAATAGATAGCAATAAAGGTATGAAGAACTGAAATTCTTGGGTGTTAGAATTGAAAATAACTCAAATAAGATAACATACAGTATAATGGTCAACAACAACTGACATTAAATGACACCTTTAACATAGAAAATCGTTCCAAGGGGCCTTACAGAAATGATATCAAATGAAATTTGACACCAAGCCACATGAGGTGAAGTTAGGGCAGATGATCAAAAGTTTGGTTAAAGAGGTAGATTTTAAGGAGTGTCTTAAAGAAGGAAACAGAAGTAAGCAAGGCAGCAAAGTTAGGGAGGGAATTGGAGGGCTTAGGACGTAAGCAACTGAAGACATGGCTGGCAACAGTGGAGTGATTAAAATTGGGGATGTGCAAGAGGCCAGATATCTTGCAGAGTTGTGGGGCTGGAGGATTCAAACAGCAGGTATGAAGGAAAACATATAAAGGGTTTTCAAGAAAACCACATACAATGTTAGAACAAGGTCTTGATCAATCCTTCCATCTGGAGTTGTACTCAACAGAAACAAGGTTGTATGAGAAGCTACTGCTTTCTTTGAAGTGAAACCTGCCATGTCTGTATGTCAAATTCTTTAATGTTGGAAAATAACTGCAGTGTCTCACTTGATCCTGACCTTTTGCATTCTGAACAAGAGAAATCCTGTACTCCCATCAGTCATAAAACATAATTAGTTGTGCAAATGTACTGTAGTATGGGTTCAGCTTTGATGCATTACAGAAGGAGAGCTTTTAAACGTGCTCTTGACTATCGTTCCTAACTTGCTCCTGAAAGTCTCTGCTGCAAAGTAATATAAAAGGGGGTTCAAACAGGAATTGATTGCTAGACCACACTGGGTAACCACCACGGATTTCTGAATAGGACAGATGGCTTGGGATATATCTCCAGTGTTAGATTCTTCAGCAAGGTAGAGGGTTCGTAGAATGTGATAGGGTAGAAAACTGGTTAGAAATATAACCATTACAATAATAATTATGGCAATCACTTTTCTAAGGACGTTCCCTTTCCTGTGATGCTTTACCTTAGAGGTTAGCAAGGTCTTAACAACAAGTGTGTAACAGAAAGTGACAATAAAGAAGGGAATAATGCAACCCACGATTAGAGCAATAACATTCATGGCAAATATTTTACTGTTAATCTCATCACTGTAGTCAAAGCATTTTGTTTCATTATTTTCAGCTGGGTAACTGCCACGATTCAGAAAAGGACTGGCTGCTACTGCAACAAACACCCATATTGAGACACATATGATTTGCACATATTTGACACTTCTATACTTCAAACCTTCAATTGGATGCACTATAGCGAAGTAGCGCAATATGCTCATCAGAGTCAGAAAGTAGATGCTGCAGTACATGTTGAGGTACAGGGCATAAGACATGAATGCACACCAGAAATCCGAAAGGTTCCAAGTGCTGTCTTCCAAATAATAGTGCACGCGCCAGGGCAAAGTGCACACAAAAAGCAGATCTGATATCGCCAGGTTCACCATGACAATGCTGGTTGCAGTCTTCCTCTTGTATAAATTCAGAAAAACATATAAACAGAATAAGTTCTCAATAAATCCAAAAATAAATACGATGATATACGTTGGTACATAGATGTAAGTTTTGAAGTTGTCAATGTTCTCACATGAGCCATTCCCCAAGATGCTTGTATTCTTCATTCTCTGCTTTGAGAAAATCTGCACGATCAGATGGTTCTGTAGAAGCAAACCATTAACTTTAATGATGGTAAATGGACGAGAAGTTAAAAATGCTTACACATTGCCTCGACTTAATGCTGTGAATGCAACATGCTTCGATTACATTCACAGTCACTTCAGTCTAGTTAATGGCATCACATCCTCTCAATGCTCCCTTTAACAGAATTTGAAAGTCAATGTTTACAAAAAAGTAAACAGTCCTATGAATAACTTTTCTATTTTGTAATCTTAGCCCTTTTCCATTAGTGGAGAAGAGTGAGAGGGTAAGTCTCCAATTCTGGCATGCTCTGTAAGTCACCAGTCTCCACATCTCCCTCCAGAACATTCGTTGGCTTGTGAACAAGATTTTATAATCATAGTGTGGATGATTGCAAAGGTCATGATGTTGCAAAACAATTGGCTCATGAATGATGACACTTTCTCTTTTATTAAGCTTTCCACCTGTTTATATCTTCAACCATCTGTCCAGTCCAAATTCTCTAGGTGCAGGTGCAGCCCTAATCACCAGGGGCAGGAGTTTCCCGTCGGTGAGTGGGGAGGGGGGGGCCAGCTCGCTGACGCTTAAAATGATGCGCGGTGATGTCGGGCAGAGCTCCCGACGTCACCATGCCCCATTTCAATTTTCCGGTAGGCAAGGGTGCAGCAAAATCAGCTGTGCACTCGCCGACCTGTCAATGGCCAATTGGGGCCACTGACAGACTCACTTAACTAATTAATGGACCTACCAGTCCAACCTTAAGGTCGGTGGGTAGGTCAGGAGCCCTGGCGGGAATTAGAAAAAGCATGAAACCTCATCCACGGGCGGGATGAGGTTTCATGTAGGTTTGAAAAAATTTTATTAAAGTTTTTCTAAAAGTTATGGACATGTCCCAACTCATGTGACAACATGAGAGGTCATATCAGGAATTTCTTTTTTCTATTTTTAATTTCTGTCACAGAACAGATGATCTCCCTGAGGCTGCACTTAGCCTCAGGGAGATGTGAGCTCTTTCGTGTGCATGCGCAAAAGAGTGCACTCTCAATTTAGGGAATCCCACCCCCCACCCCCGGCCAGCACAGGGAGCACATAGCGCTTCCCGGCGGACGTCACGCTGGGCGGGCCTTAATTGGCCCGCCCACATAAAATGGCACCACGCCCCCAATTGGGGGTGCTAATCGGAGACTCGACTGTGCGTGCCCGCCATTCAACTTTGCCCCCGACAGGGGGAGAGTCCTGTCCCAGATCTCACCTTGGTTTCTCCCCATTACTCCTCCAGTACCTTCTCCTCCTTTGAGTACATCATCTTTTTCCATTTTTCTTGGTTCTCCTTTAAAATCCTTATTCTCTACCCACCCACCCAAGAACCAAGTTTCTGACCGAGACATCTTCACTGCTTTCCTCCCTCAGTCTCTGCAGTCAGCAACTCCTCATCTTCAACCTCCATCCAAACTCAACTTGACTTCTCTCCTCGGAGTTCGCTAGCCTCTGATCCTGCTTAAATCACTCCCTTGATGTAAACTCTCCTACCCATATTCAGGGCCACTGCTTTGACCTCACCATTTCATGTGGCCTCTCTACACCCATTGTCTCAATTACAAATAGGGCCATCACTTCCTTGCATCTTTCTGCAGTAACCTCTTGCTTCTCCATTTCTTACTGCGTCCAGCCCAGAAAAAACTTTTCAAGTCACTTAAAAGAGCACTTTTAACTTCTCAGCTGTCTTCTAGCACTTCACTCACCATAAAATCTATGCAGTTACCAATTTGTGCAATCATGCCCTCTCCTCCATGTTTGATTTCCTCTCCCCAATAAAACACTTATACTCTCACACTGAGTCATTTCCCTGTTACCATCCCCCTCTGCACACCATTAAGTTCAAGGAATGCAGATTTGAATGTCTATGGTGAACAACTAGTTTAACCAGAGATCCATCTTAAGATCAGAAATGGGAATGTTTGCTGGTGATTGCAGCATTCAATTTCATTTTCATTTCCTCTGATAAGAAGCACTCCCTGTCCACATGCAGCATTACCTGGACAACATTCAGGCTTAGGCTGATTAAGTGGACGTAACATTTACACCACGAGCAATGACAATCTCTTACAAAAGAAAATCAAATCAACTCCCCATGACATGCAAGCGCATTACCATTGATGAGTCGCCACTGTCAATACCCTCGAGGCAAAAAAGGCCATCATTAATCAAAAACTTAACTGGACAGCTACAGATATTCTGGGTGAGTAACTCACTTTCTGACTCTAAAAGGCCTTTCCACCGCCTACAAGGCACAAGTCAGGAGTGTGATGTAATACACTCTAATTGCCTGGATGAGTCCACCTCCAACAACACTCGAGAAGTTCAACACCATCCAGGACAAAGCAACCCACTTAATCAGCACCCCATCCAGCATCTTAAACATTCACTCACTTTATCGTTGCTCCTTCAACAACACCTTCCAACCCACTGACTGCTACCACTTAAAGGGCAAGAACAGCAGGTGCATGGGAACACCACATGACACATGCCATCTCAACTTGTAATTATATCATCATTGCTTTATTGTCACTAGGACAAAATCCTGTAACTCCCTACCCAACAGCAGTGTAGGTGTACCTTCACAATATAGACTGCAGCACTTCAAGAAGGTGGTTCACCACCACTTTCACGTGGGCAGTTAGAATGGGCAATAAAGCTGGCCTTGCTAGTAGCACCCATATCTTGGTGAACGAACAAAGAAAATCTGGACCTGCTGAGATACACAAGATTCTTAAAAGGTATGAATGAGGAACCAGATTCAGAGAAATATTTTTAAGTTTCCATAAATACAAAGGTGTGCCCTGAGAATGGAATGACACCTTGTGCCATCCAGACAATCAAAAACTGTAGTGAGATATGGATTTGAGAATTCTAGGCCGAGTAACTAAATATCCACTAAGATAAAGGCAAAATACTGCGGATGTTGGAAATCTGAAACAAAAACAAAAAATGCTGGAAAAATTCAGCAGGTCTGACAGCATCTGTGGAGAGAAAGACAGAATTAATGTTTTGAGTCCATATGACTCTCCTTCAGAGCTCCGAAGAAGAGTCATACGGACTCGAAACGTTAACTCTGTCTTTCTCTCCACAGATGCTGTCACACCCGCTGAGTTTTTCCAGTGTTGAACTAAATATTCACATTGGGTAAAATGCTTCAGGTGATGTTATCAATGCTGATTTGAAGGACTCAGAAATTAGCAGGTACCAGGATTGTTTCAGAAGCTGTGGTTCATTTCCCATGAACAGGGGCTGTATAGGACAAAATTTCTGGTCAAATTTCATAGGTTTTGCATGGCTAGTAAATATAAGTTTCGCGCAATAAAATCAGGAGGGAAACCCAAGTGACACATGGCATGCACACAGAATTGTATTTCTGACTGATTCAAATGTGCACGTTGCTGCTGTGGACTTGGTTTCACCTGTTATGGGGATAAGTCTCCAGTGAGGGAATGGATAATTTCAGTGGTGAATTCATATGGCTTTTATCATTTTTGTGAGGCATTTCCTTGATTACATGCAACTCGCACAAGCAGTGAAACATACAAGCTTTTCCATGAAACTGTTAGAGGTTTTTCAGTAAGTGGCAACATTAGTCGATGACTAGAAATGCAGTGGATCTAATTCATTCAAATTTCAGAAGGCCATTAATAAACTTTCTGAGTGAGGCTTTTATTGAAAATTGAGCCCTCACAGAAATAAAAGACAAATTTGTGCTTGCAATCCATTTGTCTTTGGCCAGTATTGTAATACAGAATTTTTCAACGGATTTACACAAATACTTATCTCAATTTTATGCTCCTATTTAGTTTGATTTTTTTATTTATTAATGTCCCAAACACATTATTTTTCTACACAAATTACAAACAGAGGCAATCCGCTCTCAAAAAGTCAAATCTGAAACTCCTATGTTTAAAAAAACTACAACTAGAATGATGTGTGAGAACCCATTCACAGTGTAGATTACAGCATTATGAATTTCATCTGGCTCTATTTCTCAGCCCTGGACACTGTAAACAAGTTTTGGAGTATGCCTGTCAGAAGGGAGAACCAGTACAAATTTTCATTTACCTCCAAAGATCAGAGTTATACCTGGGCTTGCTTGCCATTGCAGTTGCACCACAACCCAGCTTCTTCTGTTAAACAAATTGTTATGTGTACTGAAGTGAGCCAGACTCAATATAAAAATGTGAGAAAAAGATGCAGTTGTGGAAACAGGTTACATTCACGGAGGTTTCAATCTTGATCACGGGGTATACCCTGTCTAAATGTAAAATGGACATCATCCAGAGATTACCACTACCAGATTGCACTTAGATCATTTCTCAGTTTGTGAGGTATCAGAGGAGCTTTATTCCACAGTTCACAAATTTGTTAAACCCTTATTCAAGCTACTGAAGGGAAAGAAGATGACATTCTAGCACCAAGGACAGAACAGTACACTGATTTTTTTTTGCCAGAAATAGGGAAGGAGGTAGCCTGGGAAGCACAATTATGTGGCAGCCACTGAATTAATTGCTGGAAGGCAGAAGCAACATCTACTAAGGTGTAAAGCCAGTGTGAGATCCCAGCAAAAAATGAAAGATACCTGGAAAAAATCAGCAGGTCTGGCAGCATCGGCGGGTAAGAGTACAGTTGACGTTTTGAGTCCTCATGACCCTTCAGCAGAACTAAGTACAAATAGGAGAGGGGTGAAATATAAGCTGGTTTAAAGGGGGGGGAAGAAGAGGGGGGGTGGTTGTTGGGACAAGCAAGCAGTGATAGGAGGAGATAACCAAAAGATGTCACAGACAAAAAAATGAAGAGGTGTTGAAGGTGGTGATATTATCTAAAATAATGGGCTAATTAAGAGCGGATAGCAGGACAAGCAATGTATAGATAGCTCTAGTGGGGTGGGGTGAAATAAGACTAAAAGGGCATAAAAAGTATAGATTTAAAAATAATGGAAATAGGTGGGAAAAGAAAAATCTATATAAATTACTGGAAAAAACAAAAAGGAGGGGGAAGAAATGGAAAGGGGGTGGGGATGGAGGAGGGAGTTTAAGATCTAAAGTTGTTGAACTCAATATTCAGTCAGGAAGGCTGTAAAGTGCCTAGTCGGAAGATGAGGTGTTGTTCCTCCAGTTTGCGTTGAGCTTCACTGAAACAATGCAGCAAGCCAAGGACAGACATGTGGGCAAGAGAGCAGGGTGGAGTGTTAAAATAGCAAGCAACAGGGAGGTCTGGGTAATGCTTGCGGACAGACCGAAGGTGTTCTGCAAAGTGGTCACCCAGTCTGCGTTTGGTCTCTCCAATGTAGAGGAAACTGCACTGGGAGCAATGAATGCTGTAGACTAAGTTGAAGGAAGTGCAAGTGAAATGCTGCTTCACTTGAAAGGAATGTTTGGGCCCTTGAACGGTGAGGAGAGAGGAGGTAAAGGGGCAGGTGTTGCATATCTTGCGTTCGCATGGGGCGGTGCCATAGGAGGAGGTTGAGGAGTAGGGGGTGATGGAGGAGTGGATCAGGGTGTCACAGAGGGAACAATCCCTACGGAATGCTGCCGGGGGGGTGGGGGTGGTGGTGGTGGTGGGGGGGTGGTGAAAGGAAGATGTGTTTGGTGGTGGCATCATGCTGGAGTTGGCGAAAATGGCGGAGGAGGATCCTTTGAATGGGGAGGCTGGTGGCGTGATAAGTGAGGACAAGGGGGACCCTATCATGTTTCTGGGAGGGAGGAGAAGGCGTGAGGGCGGATGCGCGGGAGATGGGCCGGACACGGTTGAGGGCCCTGTCAATGACCGTGGGTGGAAAACCTTGGTTAAGGAAGAAGGAGGACATGTCAGAGGAACTGGTTTTGAAGGTAGCATCATCAGAATAGATGCGACGGAGGTGAAGGAACCGAGAGAATGGGATGGAGTCCTTACAGGAAGCGGGGTGTGAGGAGCTGTAGTCGAGGTAGCTGTGGGAGTCGGTAGGCTTGTAATGGATATTGGTGGACAGTCTATCACCAGAAATTGAGACAGAGAGGTCAAGGAAGGGAAGAGAAGTGTCAGAGATGGACCATGTGAAAATGATGGAAGCAAAATTAATAAATTTTTCCAGGTCCCGACAAGAGCATGAAGCAGCACTGAAGTAATTATCGATATGCCGGAGAAAGAGTTGCGGGAGGGGGCCTGAGTAGGACTGGAAGCAGCAGTGCAAGAGTCACATGAGATGGGATGGGGCCATGCACTGATATGCTGCCGTGCCTGCCAGTGCTGCTGCTGCCTGGCCCCATTGCCAGGAACTGGGTTGGCATCCATTCATCACCCAACTGACTCCCACGCTTCGCACGTGTAAACCTCGAAGGCAAGTGCATTGTGACGCACCTATCTTGGCAGATCTCACAAGGTCATTCACCCTATTGCAGCATTGCAGCCAGGTTTTAGGGATGATCCCACTGCTGCTGGCCTCCTCTACAATCTCCATCCAAACTTTCTTGGCTTGGTAGGCAGATCCCCTCCTCCCAGGAAAAGGATCTCCTGCTTTGCTTCAACAGCCTGAGGAAAACCTGCAGATAAGCATTGTTAAAGCAAGAGGCCACCCGGGGTCTTGCCTGTACTGTTGTTGCACCAACTTCCTCTCTGTTCCTGTCCCTTTCAGGCTTGTTTCTTGTTGCAACAATTTAAAAGAATGCTGGCAGTCCTTTACAGATGGAGCCAGAGTGCTGTGATCTCACAGAGATTAAAAACAAAAAACTGCGGATGCTGGAAATCCAAAACAAAAAATAAAAAATAAAAAATACCTGGAAAAACACAGCAGGTCTGGCAGCATCGGCGGAGAAGAGTACAGTTGACGTTTCGAGTCCTCATGACCCTTCAACAGAACTAAGTACAAATAGGAGGGATGAAATAAGAGCTGGTTTAAAGGGGGGGTGGGGAGAGAAGTGGGGGGGTGGTTGGGACAAGCAAGCAGTGATAGGTGGAGACGTCGCAGACAAAAGAACCAAGAGTTGTTGAAGGTGGTGATATTATCCGAAAGAATATGCTAATTAAGAATGGATGGCAGGACAAGCAAGGTACAGCTAGCTCTAGTGGGAGTGGGGTGAAATAAGACTAAAAGGGCATAAAAACTATAGGTTTAAAAATAATGGAAATAGGTAGGAAAAGAAAAATCTACATAACTTATTGGGAAAAACAAAAAGGAGGGGGAAGAAATGGAAAGGGGGTGGGGATGGAGGAGGGAGTTTAAGATCTAAAGTTGTTGATCTCAATTTTCAGTCCGGAAGGCTGTAAAGTGCCTGGTCGGAAGATGAGGTGCTGTTCCTCCAGTTTGCGTTGAGCTTCACTGGAACAATGCAGCAAGCCAAGGACACACATGTGGGCAAGAGAGCAGGGTGGAGTGTTAAAATGGCAAGCGACAGGGAGGTTTGGGTGACGCTTGCAGACAGACTGAAGGTGTTCTGCAAAGTGGTCACCCAGTCTGCGTTTGGTCTCTCCAATGTAGAGGAAATCGCATGGGGAGCAACGAATGCAGTAGACATGCAGTAGCCACATGCAAATGATGTACCCATGGGGCCATTATGGACCGATGGTCAGGCAGGCAGCCATAGGCATCTTGCGCATATTTGTTGGGCAACTGACAACTGTTATTTGCATGCTTGCAGGAAAAAGCAGCCTGCAATTCCCAGAAAAGGGTTAAGACTGGTGGTGCTACCCCATTCATTGCTCAGACATATGCAAACAGCTGAGGCCACTGACACTCAGAGAGTGCTGGAAGGCCTGGCAATGCTGAGCCACAGGCTGATCACATGCCTCTGGAGTCAACAGCAAGGCAGCAGATGCTGGAGCTACAGGGGGAGGTGAATGAACATCTGGCAAAAATTCCAAAGGCTCTGCACACCCATGAGCCACATCTCCAGCATATGCATACATGGCCTCCTTTGAGGAGATATTGGCTACCATCATGGAAAGGCAGACAACTGAGTGAAGGCCAGAAATATATATATATACCGCTTCTAACTCCATGAGCCTCAAATAGCAATGAGGGGTGGGGTGGGAGAGAGCATCTGGAATCACCACCAGGTCCTCGGACTCCTCAGGTGAGAAGGAATAGACAGATGTACCTTGAAAGGGAGGAAAAGTGGCTGCCTGAAGCATCAGGGAGCTCTCACAGTGCTCCTGGCCCCACTGTAAGTGACACCAATGGCTTACTAATTGTGAGGGGCTGAGGGATCTGTTCCTGTTCCTTTAACACACTTTCTAGGTTTGTTATTTCTTGACTGGGTGGTGTCTGTTTAAATTGTAACACTACAGTTAGCCACATTACCATTTTTTAATTTATCCTAAGCTTGCGTTTTCAAACACAACTTGATACCAAAAATGTTTGGTTACTAAGCCAAATGCAGGAAAGCATTGAGGGCCGGGCCTGGTGCCAATCTGAGTGTGAGGCCTTATATATTCCATCTTTCACTCATTCACTCAACAGGGAGATAGGTTAACCAGTGGTTACCATGACAGTTCACCCTGCACCACTGATGACTGTGAAGCCCTTCTCCCCTTCCAGTTGCTGGTAGGTAAGCAAATATGTTAAAGATTACAGTGGGGTTGGTGATGAACCATGTATGGGTTCATAGGGCAGTAGCCGAGGAACTGACAAACCATTCCCATTCCCCAGTAATTGGCAAATGAAGTTCAACAAATAAATGTGAGGTAGTACATATTAGCAGGAAGAATAGGGAGGTCACTATGTTGGGTAGAGGAACAAAAGGATCTCGCATAACAAATACATCAATCACTAGAAGTTTCACCACTGATTAGCAAGGCCATAAAAAAGCAAAGCAAGCACTATTTATTTCTATCCTTCTACAAGGATCGAATTGAAAAGTAGGGAAGTTAGGTTAAATATGTATCGAACTTTGGTTATACCACAATTCTAGTCAACTATTTATAAAAAAGAATATAGAGGCACTGGAGAGTGTGCAGAGAAGATTCACAAGTGTTACAGACAGGAGGGGAGTTAATTTAAACAGCACTGATTTCTCCTTTCAGCAGCCATTCGTAATCAGAAAGATGCTTTTGATTTGCTTCCCCCTTTATGGGTGGTGGCGTAATTCCCAACTGCTCGATTTTGGTATGATCCAAGTTCTATTAATAACCCCACAGCAAGGGTAGTTTATTTACACAAACCCAAATGCTGGGGGGGACAGGGGGTCACAATGTTGCCTCCCTTTGCAGTCTTACAACAAAAGAGGGATAGAGAAAAGAAAGATTTAGAGTACAGAGACCACCAAGAAAAGAAATGGAGTTTCACATGTGTTCCAGAGTCAGAGTCAAAGTCCAAGTTCATGGAGGTTGGCAGGCTGAAAGCCAATGTTGTACAATTCACTTTTCCCATGGCGTTGACTTCCTATGATGAGATGGGCAAGCAGAGATGAATCCGTCATGTAGGCGATGGTACAGAATTCCCAGCAGTACCAGTGTAGATGAGGGCCAGGTGTCCAAACCTGGGCAGAGCCCCTTTTTTGTGAGGCTGCTCCAAGGATGGTAAAACACAGACTGACATTGCAGTTCTATAGGGCAATATTACTGGCTTCACAAACTAGAGGTTCATGTCACATGACTTCCACCTCTCTACATTGTCTTTGGCAAGGGATGTGCATTTCTCATCTGGGTCCCCAAGATTGTTGAATATGCCAACCATTAAGAATTGAAAGGAAGGTTGCAGGGGTCTTTGTCCTATATAAATAGATTTTGGTTGACCAACCTGGGTTATGGAATGTAGATGACCTTTGTATAGTTCTCTTAGAATGTGGTCTTTGCAGCCCATATTGGAGGTTGCTAGTGTCTTTTCAGGGATAACAAGGTGCAGGTTTCTTTGATAATGCCATGGTAGCTCCCTTTGTTCGAGGGCTACAGGTAGACATTGGGGAAAATTTTCTGTGCCCATTGGTGTCAGGCCTCATGGCGGGCATGAGTGGACAATATGGCGGGAAGACCAAAAATCGGTTTCACGACGTCATGAAACCAGTTTGCAATTGTCTGCTCCGCCCATTAATGACGGACCACGTTACCCACCACCACATGTCAGGAACTTCATTGTAACACATCTACATATCATTATAAGCCCAGCTCACCAGAGTCATCGCCCCATGCTTGATTGTCCGAGCACGTTGGCGTGATTGCATGCTGACATGTTTTACAACTGCACATAAGCGACGTGCACCTGGCGAGCTGCACTTGGCTTGGAACTTTGAGGTTGGCCTACCTGACTTCAGGCAGCACTCGTCATCATCAGCACTAGGCTTCGCAGGCAGCAGCACATCACTTATAGGGGGGCTCACAGGCAGATTGCTACCTACCAGACCAGCCATAAAGTGGGGGTGGCTTTTCAACGGCTGCAGGGCTAGGGCTTGTTTAGGGAAAGGGGAGAGGTGGCCTCAGGCAAGGGAAGAGGCTGCAGGGCGAAGGCTGTACTGGAGAAGGGGATATCCTAGGGTGTGTATGGGGGCACATGTTAATCTATGCAAGTGACCGCAAGATGGTAAGGACTGAGGAGAGGAGATGAGACCAGCTGGAGATGTGAGGGTGTGTGTGAGAGAGTGAGTGGTGATGTCCCTTGAGCTGGCAGTGAGTGAGATGCCAGTGAATGTGTGATGGACTTGTAAGTGTGTGAATTTAGATTGATGAGATGGCTGCCTTACACTGGCAGCACAGATGAGATCATTCATCCTCTTTCTGCACTGGATGGCCAACTTCTTCTGTGCAGCATTGGCACTGATCACCACTACCACTGTCTCCCAAGCTGAAGTGATGAGATGGCTGGACCTCCTGTGGCCAGATTTGGAGTTGGAGGACATCACAGTGGGCCTCCAAAAGGCATTCCAGTGATGGGTCACTGAACTCTTCTTGGGTTTCAGGGCCATGTCTTCACTGGAGCAGTCCTGGCTTACAAGCATTGAGAACTGTGTGGGCGGCTGCAGTTTAGATATGGCACCCGGAGTGAGGAAGGGGCAAGGTAATGGCATGGCAGGCAATTCAGAGGCCACCTGCTAGCAAGATGGCACGTTTCCTGTTTTTGTATAATTAATGAGGCGGGATTGGGATGATACAGCATAAAAAGTCGCCATTGCGGCCAGGGGCTAAAACATTCTTTTTCCCACCTGCTACCGGACTTGGTGCAAATCTGGGATGATTCCCCCCATAGCTTCAGCCATTTTAAAAGGTCTTTGTCCAGTTTCAAAAATTTTAGAAATAGCCACGAGGGTTCCTATATCTATTTTATAAAAATATACAGTGTGAGGTCTTCATCCCCTCACACAAGGATAATACCAAAAAATCATGGGTATACATATCAGGAAAGGACTGACGGGCTGGTTCTCTTTTTTTTAAAAAAAGGTGAGAGGTGACCTAATAGAGGTCTTTAAAATGATGAAAGGTTTTGATAGAGTGGATACAGAGAGAATGTTGCCTCTTTTGGGGAAAAGCTTAACTAGAGGTGGTCAATATAAAATAGTCTACAAGAAATCCAATAGGAAATTCAGAAGAAACTTCTGAGAGAGTGATGAGAATGTGAAATGTACTACCTCAGTGGGTGATTTAAGTGAGTAATATAGATGCATTTAAGGGGAAGTTAGGGGAGCAAATGAGGGAGAAGGGAATAGAGGGTTATGATGGTAGATTTAGGTGAGGAAAGATGGGAGGATGTTTGAGTGGAGCATAAACTCCAGCATGGACCGGTGTAGCAGAGTGGCCTGTTTCTACAACAAAAACAGAATTACCTGGAAAAACTCAGCAGGTCTGGCAGCATCGGCGGAGAAGAAAAGAGTTGACGTTTCGAGTCCTCATGACCCTTCGACAGAACTAGGTGAATCCAAGGAAGGGGTGAAATATAAGCTGGTTTAAGGTGTGTGGGGGGGGTGCGGTGGGTGGGTTGGGTGGGGGGAGAGAAGTGGAGGGGGGTGGTGTGGTTGTAGGGACAAGCAAGCAGTGATAGAAGCAGATCATCAAAAGATGTCACAGACAACAGAACAAAAGAACACATAGGTGTTGAAGTTGGTGATATTATCTAAACGAATGTGCTCATTAAGAATGGATGGTAGGGCACTCAAGGTATAGCTCTAGTGGGGGTGGGGGGAGCATAACAGATTTAAAAATATTTAAAAATAATGGAAATAGGTGGGAAAAAGAAAAACCTATATAATTTATTGGAAAAAAACAAAAGGAAGGGGGAAGAAACAGAAAGGGGGTGGGAATGGAGGAGGGAGGTCAAGACCTAAAGTTGTTGAATTCAATATTCAGTCCGGAAGGCTGTAGTGCCTAGTCGGAAGATGAGGTGTTGTTCCTCCAGTTTGCGTTGGGCTTCACTGGAACAATGCAGCAAGCCAAGGACAGACATGTGGGCAAGAGAGCAGGATGGAGTGTTGAAATGGCAAGCGACAGGGAGGTTTGCAGGTGTTCTGCAAAGCGGTCGCCCAGTTTACGTTTGGTCTCTCCAATGTAGAGGAGACTGCATTGGGAGCAACGAATGCAGTAGACTAAGTTGGGGGAAATGCAAGTGAAATGTTGCTTCACTTGAAAGGATTGTTTGGGCCCTTGGACGGTGAGGAGAGGAAGTGAAGGGGCAGGTGTTACATCTTTTGTGTGGACATGGGGTGGTGCCATAGGTGGGGGTTGAGGAGTAGGGGGTGATCGAGGAGTGGACCAGGGTGTCCTGGAGGGAACGATCCCTATGGAATGCCGATAGGGGGGGGTGAAGGGAAGATGTGTTTGGTGGTGGCATCATGCTGGAGTTGGCGGAAATGGCAGAGGATGATCCTTTGAATGCGGAGGCTGGTGGGGTGATAAGTGGGGACAAGGGGCACCCTATCATGTTTCTGGGAGGGAGGAGAAGGCGTGAAGGCGGATGCGCGGGAGATGGGCTGGACACAGTTGAGGGCCCTGTCAACGACCGTGGGTGGAAAACCTCGGTTAAGGAAGAAGGAGGACATGTCAGAGGAACTATTTTTGAAGGTAGCATCATCGGAACAGATGCGATGGAGGCGAAGGAACTGAGAGAATGGGATGGAGTCCTTACAGGAAGCTGGTGTGAGGAGCTGTAGGCGAGGTAGCTGTGGGAGTCGGTAGGCTTGTAATGGATATTGGTGGACAGTCTATCACCAGAGATTGAGACAGCGAGTTCAAGGAAGGGAAGGGAAATGTCAGAGATGGACCATGTGAAAATGATGGAGGGGTGGAGATTGGAAGCAAAATTAAAAAATTTTTCCAAGTCCCGACGAGAGCATGAAGCAGCACCAAAGTAATCATCGATGTACCGGAGATAGAGTTGTGGAAGGGGGCCGGAGTAGGACTGGAACAAGGAATGTTCCACATACCCCATAAAGAGACAGGCATAGCTGGGGCCCATGCAGGTACCCATAGCCACACCTTTTATTTGGAGGAAGTGAGAGGAGTTGAAGGAGAAATTGTTCAGTGTGAGAACAAGTTCAGCCAGACAGAGGAAAGTAGTGGTGGATGGGGATTGTTCGAGCCTCTGTTCGAGGAAGAAGCTAAGGGCTCTCAGACCATC
The DNA here is from genome assembly GCF_017639515.1 of Carcharodon carcharias. Taxonomy (NCBI): domain Eukaryota; kingdom Metazoa; phylum Chordata; class Chondrichthyes; order Lamniformes; family Lamnidae; genus Carcharodon; species Carcharodon carcharias. The sequence continues at coordinate 95,823,938 of NC_054484.1, read as the reverse complement.
CTGGTGGGGGATGGAGGTGTAGAGGGATTGGACGTCCATGGTGAAGATGAAGCGGTTGGGGCCAGGGAATTGGAAATTGTTTATGTGATGTAAGGTGTCAGAGGAATCACGGTTGGAGGTGGGAAGGGACTGGACAAGGGGAGAGAGAAGGGAGTCAAGATAACGAGAAATGAGTTCTGTGGGGCAGGAGCAAGCTGACATGATTGGTCTACCGGGACAGTTCTGTTTGTGGATTTTGGGTAGGGGGTAGGAGGTAGAAGCGGGCCGTCCAAGGTTGGGCGACTATCAGGTTGGAAGCTGTGGGAGGAAGATCCCCAGAGGAGATGAGGTCAGTGACAGTCCTGGAAACAATGGCTTGATGTTCAGTGGTGGGGTCATGGTCCAGGGAGAGGTAGGAGGAAGTGTCTGCGAGTTGACGCTACCTTGACTACAGCTCCTCACACCCCGCTTCCTGTAAGGACTCCATCCTATTCTCTCAGTTCCTTCGCCTCCGTCGCATCTGTTCCGATGATGCTACCTTCAAAAACAGTTCCTCTGACATGTCCTCCTTCTTCCTTAACCGAGGTTTTCCACCCACGGTCGTTGACAGGGACCTCAACTGTGTCCGGCCCATCTCCCGTGCATCCACCCTCACGCCTTCTCCTCACTCCCAGAAACATGATAGGGTGCCCCTTGTCCTCACTTATCACCCCACCAGCCTCCACATTCAAAGGATCATCCTCCGCCATTTCCGCCAACTCCAGCATGATGCCACTACCAAACACATCTTCCCTTCACCCCACCATTCCATAGGGATCGTTCCCTCCGGGACACCCTGGTCCACTCCTCCATCACCCCCTACTCCTCAACCCCCACCTATGGCACCACCCCATGTCCACACAAAAGATGTAACACCTGCCCCTTCACTTCCTCTCTCCTCACCGTCCAAGGGCCCAAACACTCCTTTCAATTGAAGCAACATTTCACTTGCATTTCCCCCAACTTAGTCTACTGCATTCGTTGCTCCCAATGCAGTCTCCTCTACATTGGAGAGACCAAACGTAAACTGGGCAACCACTTTGCAGAACACCTGCGGTCTGTCCGCAAGAATGACCCAAACCTCCCTGCCGCTTGCCACTTTAACACACCACCCTGCTCTCTTGCCCACATGTCTGTCCTTGGCTTGCTGCATTGTTCCAGTGAAGCCCAACTCAAACTGGAGGAACAACACCTCATCTTCCGACTAGGCACTTTACAGCCTTCCGGACTGAATATTGAATTCAACAACTTTAGGTCTTGACCTCCCTCCTCCATCCCCAGCCCCTTTCTGTTTCTTCCCCCTTCCTTTTGTTTTTTTCCAATAAATTATATAGATTTTTCTTTTTCCTTCCTATTTCCATTATTTTTAAATATTTTTAAATCTTTTATGTTCCCCCCACCCCCAATAGAGCAATACCTTGAGTGCCCTACCATCCATTCTTAATGAGCACATTCATTTAGATAATATCACCAACTTCAACACCTATGTGTTCTTTTGTTCTGTTGTCTGTGACATCTTTTGATGATCTGCTTCTATCACTGCTTGCTTGTCCCTACAATCACACCCCCCCTCCACTTCTCTCCCCCCACCCAACACACCCCCCCCCCCCAACCCCCCCCCCCACACACACACACACACCTTAAACCAGCTTATATTTCACCCCTTCCTTGGATTCACCTAGTTCTGTCGAAGGGTCATCCTCAGTTTTTTGTTTTTATGGCCTGTTTCTACGCTCTACATCCTGTCCCATGTAATCTAGTTTATCTCTCGTTTACTTTTCATCTGGAATACATTGTCAATCGGAATGTTCACTTTCCCATTCCGGTTCTTGTTTGGGCCAGATTTTTTTTTTTGCCATTGCCACTATATGTGGTAAGTTGTACATGCAGCTCATCAAGTTTATTTGCCATGCTCCGTGAATCCACCCGCATGCATTTCAAACCCACCAAAGTTTATTTCGCATCTACTTAGCTCTCTTGTCTGATCTTTCCCATTCCTGGGTTGCTCTTTCGTGAAAATTGATCCGGAATTGAAACGGGAGAGATGGTATTTTCAGTAACGCATTCCAGAAGAAGAAATCAATGAAATAGAAGACTTAAACGGAATTCTGAATCAGTAGTGTGTTTTCAGCATACAAAGACTGAACACTTCAATGGAATTCGTGTCTATTGTTAATGGAAATTTAATCTATTAATTTGAAGTCAGATTAACCAGTAATGAACAAAACTGTCTGACGCCTCAAAGATCACAACATTTTGCATAATATATACACAATTTTGTTATTATAAAATAAAACTATTCCTTTTGACAGTTAACACCTTGATACCTTGTATGGGAAACTTGCAGCAGACTGCTGGAGCAAAGGGCCAGGAGGACTAACTCCGGTGGATGGTCCTGCTCAGACTTGCAAGTTTAGTAAATTCAACGGCGCGAGAACCACCTCACGGTACTTTCAAGTTCATAGCGTACCGTGCAGTCCAACTCCCGACTAATCCCAAGTATTTAGACGGTTCAAACTCAACATTGGAATCTCTGTGGCATGAGGAGAATAACTGAACAGTTCTGATGGTGCTGTCATGAATTAGTCATAAAATCACAGCCTCGCACTAGCACTCCCGGTAGCAGTGTTGCAAAACCAGTATCATACTCAATGATCCACTCCAGCCCCATCAATGTGGATTGTAACGTTTTGCCAACTCTTCCAACCAAAGAACGATGAACTACGCATAAATATCAAGATCTTCCAGCAATTGCAGCTCGTACGAACAACTTTAAAACAAATTAGCCTTGTATTTAATGGGTCTGGGTCTTTAAAATTAAACATGAGACAAACTTTGATATTTGACAAATGTCCTTAAAGTAAGCAAAAGGGAAGGAGCTACAATCTTACCTGCCGGACAAAAACCTTCAAACTGTACCCGTACAATGTGGCGCTGAGCTGCTCAGTCGAGACCAGCTCACTTAAAATTCGCAATGGGAATTACTTCCCGACACCTTCCAACACATTCAGGAGCTGAAGACTGAATTATCACATGAAACTTCGGTTTAAATAGCCCAGCGCTCCTTTTGATTTCGTTCTTTGTCGCAGATGTAATGATTCAGGCTGAAATCTAGGGGGCGCGTGGTAAAAATGAGTTTGCAAAGGCTATGGACATTGTGGTTGAGGAAAATATAAGTAACCTGGTTAGTGGGACAGAAAAGTGGAAAATTGAATTCAATCCCCAGGGATGTGAGTTATTGCATTTTGGGAGGCACAACAAGGTAAGGAAATGCACAATAAAGGGGAGGATATTGAGTGGTATGGCGGAACAGAAGATGCTTGGAGTCCACAGGTCCTTAAAGGTTGCAGGAGAGATGGTTAAGGTAGTTAAAATGGCATAAAGCATGCTTTATTAGCTGGGACATAGAGTAAGAACAGGGGGGTTCTAAACTGCATACAAGACAAGTGGTCCCCAGATCTCCCTGCCGCTTGCCATTTCAACACTCCACCCTGCTCTCATGCCCACATGTCTGTCCTTGGCCTGCTGCATTGTTCCAGTGAAGCCCAACACAAACTGAAGGAACAGCACCTCATCTTCCGACTAGGCACTTTACAACCTTCCGGACTGAATAATGAGTTCAACAACTTCAGACCATAAACTCTCTCCTCTATCCTCACTCTTTTTTATCCCTTTATTCAATATTCATTTTTTATTTTTATTTTGTAATGTTTATGTTTTATTTTTAACCACATTTTTATTTTTATTTATTTTCATTTATTCCTTGTTTTATCCCCACCACCATCCACATGAACAAGTGACAGATGGCCCTTGTGGAGGTGGGGTGGGGGAGTCTCTCTCCTCCATTCTCATCTGTTTTTATCCCATTTTTTCAATATTCATTTATATTTTTAAAATTTTTATCCACTTATTTTTATTTGTATTTATTTTCATTTTCATTCAGTGTTTTATCCCCGCCTTTTATCCTATTTTCTATCTTTTTTTCTACCACCGTCCCCTCCCCCCACAAGGGCCATCTGTCACTTGTTCATGTTGTTCTTTCCAGAGTGCTTACCCTTGTCCTGCTATTATCACATTCTGCTTTCTTACCTTAATTCTGCCATTAGCGCCTCCTTTAGCCAGTACCACCACCCATTAACACCCCTTTGTCCTTTTGTTCGTGACATCTTTGTCAATCTCTCCTTTGCCCCCACCTTTGGCTGGCTTTCTATCCAGCTTCACCTGCTCCATCACCCTTAAACAGTATAAATTTCATCACATTTTTACTTCTCTTTAGCTTTGAAGAAGAGTCATATGGACTCGAAACGTTAACTCTGTTTTTCTCTCCACAGATGCTATTAGACCTGCTGAGTTTTTCCAGCATTTTCTGTTTTTGTTTCAGATTTCCAGCATCCGCAGTTTTTGCTTTTATCTAAAGATTGGATAGGCTTGGGTTGTTTTCCTTGAAACAGGGGAGGCCAAGATGTGACTTAATTGAGGCATTGCCAACACTGAATCCTCCACATCTTCTGCTAAGGTAAATAGGTTGTCCCTATTTACTCCATCATTGTTGATTTTATTTATTCTTTCATGGGATGTGGGGGTCACTGGCATGATCAGCATTTGTTGCCCATCCCTGATTGCCCTTGAACTGTGTGGCTCATTAGACCATTTCAAAGGGCAGTTAAGAGCCAACCACATTGCTGTGGTCTGGCATCAGTAAGGCCAAGTAAGGATAGCAGATTTCCTTCCCTAAAGAACATCAGTGAACCAGATGTATTTTTACGACAATCAATGATATTTTCATGGCCACCATCACTGAGACTAGCTTTCAATTCCAGATTTATTAATTGAATTTAAATTCCTTAAACATCATGTGGGATATGAACCCATGCATTAGAGCATTAGCCTAGGCCTCTGGATTACTAGTCCAGTGACATTACCACTACACCACCGTTTCCCCCACCGTCAACGTCCTGAGAGTTACCACTGACTAGAAGCTGAACTGGACTAGCCATACAAATACTATGGCTTCAAGGACAGGTCAGAGGCTGGGAATTCTGAGGTGAATAACTCATCGCTTGACTCCCCAAAGCCATTCCATCATCTACAAGGCACAAGTCAGGAGTGTGATGGAATACTCCTCAATTATCTGGATGAGTGCAGCTCCAATAACACTGAAGAAGCTTGGTAGCATCCAGGACAAAACAGCCCACTTGATTGGCATTCCATCCATCATCTTAAACAATCACTCCCTCCACCACCAACACAATGGCAGCAGTGTGTACCATATACAAGATGCACTGCAGCAACTCACCAAGGCTCCTTCAACGGTATTTTTCAAACCTGCAATCTCTACCACCTAGAAGGTCAAGGGCAGCAGATGCATGGGAACACCACCACCTGCAAGTTCCCCTCCAAGCCACTCACCAACCTGGATTGGAACTAAATCGCTGTTCCTTCACTGTCGCTGAGTCAACATCCTGGAACTCTCTTCCTAACAATACTCTAGGTGTAACTACACTAAATGGACTGCAGCAGTTTAAGGAGGTGGCTCACCACTGCCTTCTCAAGGGAAATCAGGGAGGAGCAACAAATTCTGGCCTTGCTAGTGATCTTCACATCCAATGAAAAAATTGAAAAAATTATGAGGGGCCTGGACAGAGTAAATAGCAATGGTTTATTTACGTTAGCAGGAGTCAAAAACCGGGGGGGGCATGGGTTTGAAGTAATTGGTAGAAGGATTAGAGGGAAGGGAACATATTTTTTTAGCCAGAGGGTGAAGCACATGGAACTCATTGTCTTAAAGGGTGGTAGAGGCAGAAAATCTCACCATATTTAAAAAGTATTTGGATGTCAACTTGAAGAGCCATGACCTCCAGGGCTATATTCCTAGAGCAGGAAGGTGGGATTAGACTGGGAAGCTCTTTATCAACTAGCACAGAGTTTTAAGTGCTGTAAAAATTTCTTGTCTGTTTTGCAGTTAGCAACAACGAAATTCGACTTCAGAGCAAGAAATGAATGATTGGGAAATGATTGCCTTGGGAGGACCGGTGCAAAGGCTCAGGCTGCAGCCCTTACATTTTATGAGACAATGATAATAAATAATACCAACTTAATAAAAGCAAAATACTGTGGATGCTGGAAATCTGAAACAAAAACAAAAATAGCTGGAAAAACTCAGCAGCTCTGACAGCATCTGCGGAGAGGAAGACAGTTAATGTTTCGCGTCCGTATGACTCTTCATCAGAACTAAGGAAAAATAGAAATGAGATGAAATATAAACTGGGTGAGGGGGTGCGACAGGTAGAGCTGGATAGAGGGCAAGTGATAGGTGGATGCAAAGAAGAGACTGCCAAAGATGTCATAGACAAAAGGACAAAGGGGTGTTGACGGTGGTGATATTAGCTATGGAATATGCTAATGGTGACATTAAGGATAGAAAGCAAGACGAGCAAGTGACAAAAACCCTTAGTAGGGGTAGGGGGAAGGGATCGAAATGGGCTAAAAGGTGGAGATAAAACAATGAATGGCCAAGGACGGACAGGTGGGCATGAGAGCAGGGTGGTGTGTTGAAATGGCAAGCGACAGGGAGGTCTGGGTCATGCTTGCAGACAGACCGAAGGTGTTCCGCAAAGCGGTCACCCAGACTGCGTTTGGTCTCTCCAATGTAGAGGAGACCGCATTGGGAGCAGCGAATGCAGTAGACTACCAACTTAATCGCTGGTCAACTCCAAATATGTCTGAACATGAAGACTTATTTGCATTCGGTAATATAAAAATAGTTGACAAAATGATATGGGATGGATAAAACAAGAGCAAATTACATGGAACCATTATAAAGGTTTACAAACAGCGATGTTAGAACCATAGAACCATAGAAAAGTTACAGCACAGAAGGAGGCCATTCAGCCCATCTTGTCCTTGCCAGCCCGAAGACACCCAGGTGCCCTTTCTAATCCCACCTTCCTGCAGCTTACAGCACTTAAGGTGCAGACCCAGGTACTTTTTAAAAGAGTTTAGAGTTTCTGCCTCTACCACCAACTTGGGCAGCGAAATCCAGACACCCACTACCCTCTGTGTAAAAAAGTTCTTCTTCATGTCCCCCCAACACCTTCTGCCACTTATCTTGAATCTACCCCTGGTTCTAGAATTCTCCATCAAGGGAAACAATTTTATCCTGTCCACTCTATCTATTCCCCTTATAATTTTGTACACCTCAATCAAGTCACCTCTCAGCCTTCTTTGTTCTAAGGAAAATAACCCCAACCTATCCAATCTCTCCTCGTAGCTGTATGTTATTCCACATATAAGCACTATGGCAACTCAGAAACTATCTTTTGGTGCTTATACTGCAACAATGAGCAGAATCATCCCAGATCCCAAACTAAGTGCAGTAGTGGGTGGGAAAAAAGACATTTTACCCACCGGCTGCAATGGTGACTTTTCATGCCATATCGAAACAATTCCCACCTCATTAATTATGCAGCGACAGGAAACATGCCTTGTCGCTAGCCATTTGCCCGCCAACCCATTACCTTGCCACTTCCTCGTGCGGAGCGCCATGTTGAAACTGCAGCTACATGCACATTTCTCAAATCTTGCAGCCCAGGAGGGTACTGGTGAAGACATGGCCCCAAAGGCCAACTCCTGGACAACGTAGGCTAGTGAGTGGGCTGCATGAGTGGCCCTCCTTCATCTCAGTGGGCCACAAGGTTGAAATTGGGTGTGTGCACTAACCATGACCCCATAAATAAGATTAAATGCATTTAAAGTATGCTGAATATTTCATAATGAGTTACAAAACATGCTGATTTATTGATATATTAATAGAGCTGTTATCAACTTCAAATGGTAAAAACAAAAAAAATATTTACGCTCGCCTTACCTACATTATACTCATTGTGACTTCTGGTTGGATCTGTCCTCCACAATTCATGAGGCGTGCTGACTGAACCGGAGCTAATGTTGTCTCCAGTGGCTGCCTTCCTCAAGTGCCAGTGGAACAAATCAGGCTAGACTACCTTAAGGCTATTGCATTCACAGAATCAACATCGCATTGCACGAATTTAAAACTCCCTTCCCAAATAGATATTACAGTTTCACAAGGTCTTAATTTTTGTTTAATCAAAGGCTACCTGCTTCAGCTAAGGCTACAATAAATGCCAGGAGTCCGTGGATCATGCATATATAGGGTGTGGTAGGCTGCACTCCCTTTTTAGTTACTTGAAAAACCTTTTATTAATGTTTTGTTTGCACTTCAGCCCCACGCTCCTGATCTATGGTCACCCGGTGTGGAAGGGGGTCAGGAAGGAGGAGGACCTCCTCATGAACCTGTTCCTGGGCCTGGCCAACTTGGCCATTAACAGGTCCAGGCAGCGGGCGATCGACGGGGGGGTCCCGCCCGATTGTTTGTCCCTCTTCCGCGGCTACGTTCGCGGCCGGATGTCCCTGGAGAGGGAGCACGCGGTGTCTGCCGGCACTCTCGAGGCCTTCTGTGCTCGGTGGGCACCGCGGGGACTGGGGTGCTTTATCGACCCCTTTAATCACATTTTAATTTAAAGTTTGTAAGTTTCCTTTAAACTTTGTTCTTGGTTTTACAGCTGACCTGAATTAGGGGCTGTGCCTGAGTTATCCCAATTTTGTTAATTTGGTTTAATTGGTTTTAACTCGAAAGAGTTACAATAAATGTCAGAACCAGCAGTGGGCTCAAATCATTTGCTTTCATGTGTTTTACAAGTGCCATACAACAGGGTAATAATTAATTGCTACTTCCTTGAAAACCCATTCAAATGAAACAAAACACCGAACATTGCAAAATGTACGTCGTAGTTCAGATACTTGTAAGTAACACATATTTCATTGACTGAGAAGCCAATGCTTTTGCCATATAACATTTTTTAAATTAAATTTCACTTGGTTTCACTTATTATGAATAAGACTCAGCACAGCACGAAGGCTAGTGAAAACCAAAATGAAAACTCTCAACAGTGTTGTCTCATGTTAAATGGTGCTGCAAACTGACAGTCACTGAACTAAATGCATCAATGACGACCTCAGTTGAATTCTTTTTCCTACGCGTGGGCAACGATCGACAAAATGTTTCACAGGCCGCACTCAGAACCCTGATGGGCTGCAGGTTGCCCACCGCTGCTCTAAACTCACACACTCACAAGGCCATCCCACATTCACTGGTATCACACTCACTGCCGGCTCAAGGGACATCACCACTCACTCTCTCACACACACCCTCACATCTCCATCTGGCTTCATCTCCTCTGGAGGCTGCCTCCTCAGCCTTCACCATTTGGAGGCCACTTGCACGGATCAACATGTGCCCCCCTACACACTATGGGATGACCACCTTCGCCGTACAGCTTTCACCCTGCAGCCTCTTCCCTTGTCTGAGGCCGTTTCTCCCCCTTTCCCAAGCAAGCCCTAGCCCTGCAGTCGCTGAAAAGTCACCGCTGCTTTACGGCTGGTCTGGTAGGTGGAGACCTGCCCGTGAGCCCCCTTAAAAATGATGTGGTGCTGCCTGCGAAGCCTGGCGCTGATGACTGTGAGTGCTGCCTGACACCAGGTAGGCAAACAAACCTCGAAGTCCCGAGCGAAGTGCAGCTCACTAGGTGCATATCGCTTATGTACAGTTGTGAATCACACTCCGACATGCCTGGATAATCCAGCGTAGGGGGATGATTCTGGCGATCTGGGCTTATAATGATATGTAACTGTTTTAAACTGAAGTTCCCGACATCCGGCGGCAGGAAAGACAGCCTACCATCGACAGGAGAGCAGACAATTACAAACTGGTTTCACAACAGCGTGAAAACGATTTTTGGCCTTCCCAGCATATTGTCGCCTCACGTCTGCCATGATACACAGAAAATTCCACCCAATATCTTGTATAATATCTGAGGATTAGAATGGTATTTACACAGTTCATAAAAACTGAATTTTGTTTTCTCTGTCTCACCTCAATTATGCAGAATTGTGTTTGGCCTATAATGAAAAAGGTTAGGAACTATGTTCAAGTTTATTGTGGGTTAGATGAGGAATTACATTCAGATTAATAGTTGGTTAGGTGAGGAAATACATTAAGGTTTATAATTGGTTAAACCTGTTTCATCTCCCACCTTCTACTCTCCATAAACTTGAGGTCATCAAAAACTCTGCTGCCCATTTCTTAACTCACAGCAAGTCCTGTGTGCCTATCACCCCTCTGCTCACAGACCTACACCGGCTCCTGTTCAAACCATGTCTTGATTTTAAAATTCTCATCCTTGCTTTCAAATCCCTCCATGGTCTCATCCCTCCCTATCCCTGTTATCTCCTCTAGCCCCACAACATTCCAAGGTATCTGTGCTCCTCTAATCCTGGCTTCCTGTGCATCCCTGATTTTAATCGATCCATCATTGGTGGCCAAGCCTTCAGTTGCCTGTGCCTCAAGCTCTTGAATATCCTCCTTACCCCTTTCTGTCTCTCCACTTCACTTTCCTTCTTTCAGGCTCTACTTAAAATCTACCTAGCTTTTTGATCAAGCTTTTGGTCATTTGACCTAATTCTCCCTACGTGGCTTGGTGTCATATTTTGTTTTACAATGTTCCTGTGAAGTACATTGAATATTCAATTATGTTAAAGCCACTACACAAATATAGGCTCATGTTGTAGAAGAGGAGCTAGGTTGGGGTTTATAGTGGGTCACGTGAGGATGTATGTTGGGGTTTCTAGTGAGTTATATGGGGAACTACATTTAGATTTACAGGGAGGTAGGTGAGGAACAATATTTAGGTTTATGGTGAGTTAGGTGAGGAACGATGTTAGTGGTTTCAATCAGAATTTTTTATGCCTGGGGAGAAAGTTGAAACTGAGAAACAATTTTTCTATAATCCACCTCGTGCCAAGGGTGCCGCCTCCATCCCGGATGTCTGAAATGACCCTTTCATTTGAACCCAAAGTCAACTCAGTGCCTATGCAATAAAATTTAGAGTCACTCATGTCCAGCATTAGATACTGTTGTGCCCTGCACCTACAAAACAAGTGAAGCATATTCAGGCCATTAAGGCAAAAGCAAAATTCATATCATTTTGACACTCACATCAAATGAACATAACAATATCTGGTGTTAATGGCTACACCAGTAAACATAGTAACAAAACATAGCAGAACAGAAGGTCACCCATGAACAATCCCTCTTGTGCTCATGGTGCCTTAGACTTACTTTTGCGAATGCTGACAGCAGCATTGGAGGCAGCATGCTGACTCTGCTGTCTTGTTGATGATCTTGGTGATCGTCCTCTGGCTAGTGGACCCTACGCTGGCCCTGCCTGGGAGAGAGTGGCCAGTGCCACGACTGGCGTCTCCCCAGTCATCGCAGCCTCATCAAATGCCACAGTCAGTGGCAGAGGGGCGGAGGAGCTGCTGCCATCATGCAGGGCACCCTGAGAGGAGCCCGCAGAGACGACAAGCAGCTTGTGCCAACATGAAGTCACTCTGGACCTCCCTACTCGCCATTGATGGACGGGCACTTAGCTGGGATACTGGGTGCCTCATCCATCTCCCACAATGGCACTGATCATCTGAAGCCATTGCCTGTATGAGGGCTGCAGGTCCGAGCACAACCCCAGGAACCCCTGATTCTGTTCCTGGAGTTGCCTCTCCATGAGAGCTGCCACTCTCTCAACAGAGGAGGCAGTGTGCTTGGCCATGAAAGTCAGCGTAGTGTTCATGCTCTGCATTGACTCCTCAACAATAGAGACATTGGCACGCAGACCTTCATGGATCTCTGCCAGATCCTCCCACACATCCTGCTGGACATCCAGCATCTGCCACCTAATGGACAATTCCAGAGGCTCATCATTGGCCTTCGGTTCATTGGTCTCCAACAGTCCTCCAATTGCCGGAGTATTGGGCACTCTCTGCCTCTGTCTGCTCCTCAAGCAAGTGTGAAGTGCCTTCACCACTGCGCTCTGCCATTCTAGCCAATGATCTAATACCCACCGTGGTGCTGGTGTCTGCGCTGGTGCCTACTGCAGAGGGGGGCTGTGATGCAGGTGCATCTAAAGGCCCATGGTCCTCTGGCGTCAAGGGTGGCTCTTTGCGGTCCTGTGTTCAAGTGCCTGCTGGCAAATCTAAGGGAGAACAAGGACATGCTATTAATTTAAGTCATCACACTATCACTGTGCAGGCCAGGGGCCCTGGTGAGACAATGGAGATCTGCATCATGGTGCTTTCATCTTTCAATGATCAATGGGGACTGCAGGTTTGAGGCTCCCCTTAATGAAGAGACTACACAAGAATGTTTGCACAATCTGATACTCTCACCTCTGTGCACTGCACCCTTAGTGTCGTCAGAGACCCCTGCCTCTCCACGGAGGCTGACCGAGGTGGGTGGTGGCTCTCCACCTCCAAGGCATCCATTTCATACCTCATCAAGATTAGAAGGTTTGGGGATCCTCCGCCTGTCCTTGACCTCTCGATGGTGTTATGGCTCCTCTTCTCCTGAAAGGACAGAGGAGCATTGATTAGTCCACTTTGTACCTGCAGCGCCATTGCAGCCTGGCCAACCCCACCTAAGGAATGCCTTGCAGGGCACATCCAAGTCGTGGCCTTCGACCCGTAGGGCACTCAGTCCAAGCAGCCAGGGCTCACCCACTTGGCCAGCTCCAGCGCCATTGACAGCTGCCACTCAGACGCTAACACCCCTGAGCGCCATAGCGGCACAGCCAGACCTTAACACTTCTCCATACTGATCGATGCCAACTCAGTGCTCACCCCTGTCAAGCACAGCATGTTGTTGAACCTTTTGCGGCATGACACGCATGTATGCCGCACAACGTTGCGGCTGCTGACCTCAGCTGCCACCTCCTCCCAGGCTTTTTTGGTCAAATGTGGTGGCTTCCTCCTGCCATCCCTGGGTATGAGAGTGTCCCACCTGACACCGATTTCCTCCACGAGGACCACAAGATACTCATCTGAGAAACGGGGGGGGCCGAATACCCACCCAACTTGCCCTAGATGTTTCCAGCCGCTGGTGAGGCCATTGTTCCCGTCTCCAAACCAACTCTAAAGATTATCCCTAGGCTGCCTTTGCCGGTTTTAAAGTGCCTGCCAGGTCACCATTGGGCCTCGTTATCAATAGGCCCCCGCCCAGCCCTTACCGACCATTCAGAAGACACATTTCATGCTGGGCGGATCTTAATTGGCCGTCCAGCACATAATTGTGTTTGCAATGCAACCCTGGTTGAGAGCAGGTTCCACATCTGCTTCTGCCGATTTGAAGTTCAGGTCTTTTGTATTATGGGAAGAGTAAATTTCCAAAGACGTGTGAACATTGGGATTTTACACCTTAAAAAGAGAGAAACATATATAAAGAAGGGTGGAAGGCTATGTGGTGTAGCCGTGTAAAATCCTGAAAGGTACACCAGGTGAAACAGACTTGGGGAAAAGCCTCTAGGCATTCTGAAGAAGAAGTGCTGCTCCAGTAACTGAAGTTGTGTTAAAAAGCCTTTGGGATTCCATTGTTGAGTGGGTGCAAATGGTAAACTTGCTGGATCGATTTTATAAATTTGAAATCTATTTTGGACTGTTGCCTTAAAGGGGGTATGTAGTTGAGAGTCAGGTTAATTAGGAATTTTGGGATTTGTTATAATATTAAGTAACCGTAATCTTGTGCATGTGTTTGAATTCTTATCTTTTGTGAATAAATGTTATAGTTTAATTTTAAAACCTCTAACATTGTTAGTGGACTTATTACTTCTGAATTCAATGCACAAATCTTCTCATAATAAATACAAATTGCAAAACCATTGTGATAACATGGCCAAGTTTCCCTTGTAGATTTGGTCAGCCTAGCACATACCACCTGCCACATCATAACAGATACCAGGATGCAAAAACTGAACATTCAAGTTAAGTTCAAGAAATTTTGGCATGAAATTCCAGCTTCTATTAATTTTAATGGAAGCAAAATCCATAATTTTATAGCCATGTGAACACTTAATCAATAAGGAAGCAAACTGACCAATGCCTTGTGGGTTATGAAATTTTGCACTATAACCACATGGGGGAAGTATCAATTAGAATATTGAATTCAACGTTAGGCACAGAAAGCAAAATAAATAGAGAAAAGAAACATTGGATTTAGAGGGAGAAATAAAAGGCAAAGAAAAAACAATTTTTTTTGGAAGAATCTTCAGCAATAATTAATTCTGAAGAAATGTGACTCCACATTTTTAAATGTTAATTTTCAGTGCCAGAAAGGAGGACGGTTGGCAGTAATTAAAACTTATCACACAGTTAAGAGGGTTGCTTACAAAAGAATGGACAAGCCCTAACCTTTTCCCGATGAGTTTAGTTTCAATATATCGGATAAAGACGGCTAATTCATGCAATTTCATGAGGTACAATTATCAGACAGCTTTTGGAAAAGCAGGGCATCGCTGACAGCAGCTTCTTGATTTACATGTTTCTGATCAACAGAAGTTGCTGTCTAATGTCCACGTAGGTAATGATGAGCTCAGCGAGGCTCACCATTATGTCCACTGCCAAATCTAGCCCATCAGTTTTCTATGATGGTAAAATAAACCTCTTCCCCCAAAGGTTGACTCCTTTCAAACTCTGAGATCTTAATTTGAAGCTGGCAACAAGCTGCTGGGGAAGGAGTGAAGCAGAGATTTGTGTTAACAGGAAAGAGAGCGCTTGACAAATTCTTCCCCCTTTCATTATATGGAGAAAGTGCATTGAAACTCCTTTTCAGCTTTCTTTTTAGTTGCTTCTGTGCTCCTCGAAACAAACCTGAGTTGCTGCACTCCATGTTGTTTCCTTCTTCCAGCTCAAATCAGCAGGCTGCCCCATGTATGTTCCAATTCCATCCACAACCTGCCAGGCTGATGTCAATCAGGCCCGGTCCTCAAAATACTGTTTGCTGTTGGCACTATCTGGCAGTCATCCAGTTTGCAATTAGCTGACCATCCAGTCTGCTATTGAGTGATCAGCCAGTGTGATATGTGTGCTATCTGGTCGTCAGCTAGCCTACTATTGGATGATTATCCAGTGTGCTATCTAGCGGTCAGCCAGTGTGCTTTCAAGCTGTCAGTCAGTGTACTATTGGGTGATCAGCCAGTGTGCTATCTGATGGTCAGTCGGTGTACTATCGAAAGATCAGTTGCTTATTCCACCTATTGCCCACCTGTTAGTTAAGATTCACCTCTTGGACTTCTTAGTCTGGCAAAGGAATCTTGTTACCCACAAACCATAGCAGAGCTACAGACCAAGTGTCTCATTCAAAAACATAATCGCATTATGAACATTGTAAGCCAGCAGTTCCCAAATTGTGCACCATGACTGAAAATGGGGTCATAGTCTCGGCGGAAGGTGCCCTGAACTCCCCTTCCTCCAAGTTTGCACTCTACACCAAGGCCCAGGTGGTGTCCAGTCCTTCCCATTGCTTGTCTCTCAGTCTCTCTCTCCAAGTTTGTGAGGAGAGTCCTGCCTGGTGCTTCAAGGGACAAAGTCAGGTAGAAAGGCGGAGAGGTGTAGGATATTCCAGATATTCCAGAGCTTGCGGCCTAGGCAACTGAAGGCACGGTCTTCTGCAGGACTTCAGAGGTTCAAGAAGGCAGCTCACCATCACCTTCTCAAGTGTAATTAGAGATGGGTAATAAATGTTGGCCCAGCCCATATTCCATGAATAAAAAAAAATATTTCAAACCATGTGGTATTTTGAATCATTAGTCTTTAGTATAGCTAGAATTACATTATGCAACAGTTTAATTATTTAATTCAAGCTTATTGAAAACATGAATTACAGAAAACTTTACTCACTTTTGACTGGGGGATGGTATATAGAGGGAAACTGCTTTTTTTATTTATATGAATGACCCACACCTGGGTGTACTAAGGCACAATTTCAAAATTTGAAGAAGATGCAAGACTTGAAAGTATTGTAAACTGTAATCTGGTGGGGTGAGCAGACATGTGACAGATGAAATTTAATGTAGAGAAGTGTGAAGTGATATATTTTGGTCAGAAGAACAAGGAGGGGTGACATAAAATGAAGGATGCAATCCTGAGGAAATGCAGGAACAGAGGGACCTGGGTGTACATGTGCATAAATCATTGAAGGCAGGTTGAGAAAGCAGTTAATAAATTATACTGAATCCTGGGTTTTATAAATAGGGGCACAGAGTACAAAAGCAAATGTGCTATGAACCTTTCTAAAACACTGGCTCAGACTCAACGGGAAGGTGAGAGACTTGAGTTATTGGCAAGGCTGGGACTGTTATCCATGGAGAAGAGAAAGTTGAGAGGACATTTGTTAGTCATGTTTAAAATCATGAGGGGTCTGAATAGAATAAATTAAGAGAAACTGTTCCCATTGGCATAAGGTCTAGAATCCTAAAGAGATTAACAAAAGAACCAGAGGCGACATGTGGAAAAATTTTATGCAACAAGTGGTTTGGATCTAAAATACACTGCCTGAGCGTGTGGATTGGATAGAAATACACTGCCTGAGCGTGTGGATTGGATAGAAATACACTGCCTGAGTGTGTGGTGGAGACAGATTCAATTGCGGTTTTCAAAAGGGAACTGGATAATTATCTGAAGAGAAAAGATTTTACAGGGCTACAGGGCGAAAGTGGAGGAGTGGAACTAGCTGAGTTGCTGTTGCAGTGAACTGACATAAAGACAATGTGCTGAAAGGCTTCCTTCTGTGCTGTAACAATTCTATGATTCTAGTGTAGACACATACAAGGAACTTGATAAACACACGAGGAAGGAAGAAGCTGAAGTGTGATCAAGAAGGGTGGGAGGAGGCTCGTGTGGAATATAAACACCAGCATAGATGAAGTGGGCCATATAGCCTGTTTCTGTGCTGTAAATTCCATGTAAAGCTGTCAGCAGGGAATACAAACACTACACCACATTTCACATCCTCAGGCCATCACCGCCAAGGAATTAAGGTGCAGTAGGCAAATGCAGCAGGGTGTTTGGGGATATTTATGCTTCTTTAATCCCTGGGAACCTTGAGCTTCAAAGACCTTGAAATGCCTGTTTATGAGAAAGCTGTGTGCAGGGAGTTATAAGGTCTGTATTTTTTTTTACAGTCAGGGAGCTATACAGGAGGGTTACTGCTGCTGCTGCACAGTGACTCAGAGACATTTAGCAGCAGCAGTGTGAGGCCCTGAACCCTGAGCATGGCCTTCATTCCACCACTTCTTAACCTCCCCAGGCTCCAGATTCACAGCAAGCTCTGGACATCCGGTCAACTTTTACCATCTGGCCTGAACTCAAATTCCAGGAACTTGTGGCCAAACTTGCTGTTGTGCCCCACATAATAACGCAGGTAGAAATTACTTGACGTGGTCCCCTCACTGGCCATAAGTCACGCAGCCCCATGTGGTTGTGAGACAATTTATATCCAATTCTGATTATTGCCATCTCAATGAGCAAAATCTTCCTACAGTGTTACTCCTGGAAACAAGTAGCTTCAATATTGGAGTCAGTGAGGATTAAAATCAACACCAATCTTACAAATGGAAAATCCAGTCAATTGATGGAGTAGAAAAAAAATCAAGTGTGGTGTGTTCATAAGAAATAGGAGCAGAAGGCCATTCGGCCCATTGAGCCTGCTCCGCCATTCAGTAAGATCATGGCTGATCTGATTGTGGCCTCAACTCCATTTCTTGCCTACCCCCACCACCGCCTCCCACCCCACCCACTCCCCCCCCTCCCCCCACCAAACCCTCCCCACCCTCCACCACCCCACATAACCCTCGACTCCCTTGTCCATCAAAAAATCTGTCTAACTCAGCCATGAATATACTCAATGACCTAGCCTCCACTGCTCTCTGTGAAAGAGAATTCCAAATGCTAATGACCCTTAGAGAAGAAACTCATCCTCTCTCTACCCTAAATGGGCAACCTCTATCTTTAAACTGTGCCCCCTAGTTTTACATTGCCTCACAAAAGGAAACATCCTCCCAGCATCTACCTTTGGAAATAGGCAAATGAGACATTCACCCTAACCCTAACATTCAGATGTCAAGAAGGCAGCTCACCACCACCTTCTAAAGGGAAATTAGGGCATCAAATGCTGAAATAAAAACAGGAAGTGCTGGAAAAACTCAGCAGATCTGGCAGCATCTGTGGAGAGAGAAATAGAGTTAACACTTTGAATCCAATATGGCTCTTCTTTGGAATAAATGTTGGCCTTTCCAGCAATGCCCACATCCCAAGAAAGAATAAAGAACTCTAACAAACCACTGTGAGGCCACAATGAGAGGATTGGGTTTTAGTTGCCACATTCTAGAAAGGTTATTAAATATATATGATTATATATAATTATATATATAAAACTATATAAAGGGCATTAAAGGTATTAAACTCCAATAAAGCACTGAGGGCCATATTGAGAGGATTGGTCACAGTTTTGGCTGTCAGATGCTATAAAGGTTATTAAATATTATATATAATTATATGAGGATAATCTGTGTCACTATAGAAAGGTGATTAAAGGCTGTGTATGTTGAACTGGCACCACCCTCAGGGCTGTTAGGTGACTGACTCCAGGCGGTAGCTCCTTAATCAGGTTATTGGAGGTGGTGATGGAGTTCAGGAGCGAGAGGCCAGGCTGGAAGATGTCCCTGGGCAGGGGATGCAGCTGGTTCCATTGACACACTGAGGCTGCTGAGATGGAGGCAGTGACCGAGGCCGGGGAGGGAGGGAGGTGGTGCTGGCTCAGGTGGTTAGCGCTTGTGTTCAGGCTACTCAGCGGCTTCAGGAGGCCCAGACTGTCGGGCAGGAAGCTGGGCTCATTCCTAGACATATCGAGGATCCTCAGGACTTGCAGGCGGCCCAGCTCAGTGGGTAGGCTGGCCAGCCAGTTTGACCTGAGCACCAGGCTCCGGAGCTGGTTCAGGCTGCACAGCCCAGGTGGTAGCTGACATAGGCCAGTGGCCAGCTCCAACTGATTGAGAAACGGCAACCGGTACAGCCTGGGATCCAGGCCACCCTCCCCGACCCACTCCTCCAATGCCGAACCCCGCAGCACCAGCCCCCGCTGCCACTCGGACACAGCCAGCTGGACCTCTGGCCACATTGCACTGGCCACCGCCGCCATTACAGCCAGACATGATGGCCAATCAGCAAAGGAGAGTTTACCATGCAGCAATGCTCAGGGGGTGCCGGATTGGCGTTCCGGTGTGCTCCAGCAGCACTGCACCCCTGTTTCAGTGGATTATGGGACTTGGAGGAGGTCACAGAGACAGGGGGCAGTGAGGCCATGAAGTTATTAGGAAACAAGGATGAGAATTTTCAAATCAAATGCTGCTTGACCAGGAGCCAGTGTAGGTCAGTGAGTGCAGATAGGGGAATGGGACTTTGTGCGAGTTGAAGACACTGGCAGCAGTTTTGGATGATCTCATGTTTATGGAGGGTAGAGCGTGGGAGACCAGCCAGTAGTGCATTGGAATCATCAAATCTAGAGGTGACAAAAGCTTGAATGGGGATTTCAGCAGCGGATCAAGCAAAGTCAGGCGATATTACGGAAATAGACAGTCTTAGTGGTGGCATGAATATGACTTTGGAAGCTCATCTTGGAATTACATGTGACACCAAGATTGTGAATCTGCTGGCTTAATCTCAGACTGTGGTTAGGGAGAGGAATGGAGTCAGTAGCTGGGGAACAGAGTTTAGACTGGGGCCACAAAACAATGGCTTCTGCCTTCCAATTATTTGATTGGAGGAAATTTCTGCTCATCCAGTACTGGATGTCGGGTAAGCAGTCTGATAATTTAGCAACAGCGGAGAGACGAGACAGTGTAGGAGGCCATTCGGTCCTTCATGTCTGCACCGGCTCTCTGAGAGGGCCCAGTATGGGCCCAGATCTTCTGGTCAGTGCCAGGGAGAGTGCGTCCGATGGCAACTGTGATTTAAACTGCACGATTACCATTTTATGCTGGAACCTTTCCACCTTCCAATTTCGGCTCCAGCAGGGATGCAGGAATGAACAGAGTCGGGAATCAATTTGTTGAGAGTAATTCCAGCATAGCCACTGTAGGTCTGAGGCCTGCAGGATGGCAGCTACTAATTATTGCAATTTTGTATTTTTGCATTTTTATTTCTGCTTGGCTTTCGATTTTAAACCTATAATGAATATTTAAAATTATTTCTTATTAAATCTTACTTGGTAGACATTGATCTTAACCCAGCTATGATTGTGCTTTGATTAATTAGTCAATAATTATCAGTATTGTTTCCCCAGACCCCATACTGGCCTTACACAGCTGGTATTTAGACTACATTTTTGTTTTCCGGTTTTCTAGCTAGAATATTAAAATCATTTGTCTTGTTCATCAGAAGTCCTTTTACTTACTGCAGTGACCCTTGAACTACAGGCCTGGACCATACTATATGGGGTGGTCACCTAGTTTGGTCATGAGGAGTTGAAGTTTGATTGATGGACATAACATTTGATGGATGGCAGATCGGAAGACACCATCAAAAGTTGGGTAAACCATTTGCACCTTGTGAAGTCTGCATGGCTTTGCAGTGCCTGTGAGGAGAATTGATAAGATCTGAGACTTGTTTTGAGAAAGGACTGTACCAGACCTCCTCAGAAGGCTGGAATGGAGCCAGGAATTTGGCTTGAAGGGGACTCTGCTTTGAGGACTCGCTGCTGCAGCTGTAGTGGAATAGCCCCCACTGAAGACGGAAGGAAGGACCAGGAACGGAGTGACTGACCCTAGTGTCCACTCGAAGGTTACTCAGCGACTTGGTAATGTATGTACCAAGGAGATGGTAACGTATGTACCAATTTAGGGTGCTGTAGTGGAACAGACTAAGTTGGGGTTATCCATTTTGAGGAGCTGCCGTGGAACAGGCCAAATTGGGGTTATTGTTTGTGCTTTAAAAAAACTGTCTTCTTTTCTTCTGATATTTATGAAGTGCTTTCACCTTTCAATAAAGTTACCTTTCTTTTTACTTATTTTTCTTTTTTAATTTATCAATTATAATTTTCATATCATTATTATTGTTTTATTATTATAATCGTAATTCAATAAAATTGTTGTTTTAACACATTACCTGTCATAGTCGCTCATTCCTGTTACATCCAGATTACGGCTCTGAACCTAAGTGAGACCCTGAAAGGGACTCTCTGGTCCTACTCCCTACAGATTTTTGGTGAGCCAGACAGGTGCCCGAAGACGAACATTGATGAGGCTATAGAGAAGTATCTTAGAGCTAAGTTACCCCTGAAAGAGGGACGGATTCGACTCATTGAACAATCTAGATGATCCGGTCTTTAAGGTGGAACTTTAGATGGGTGATCCGTGTATAAAACAGGGCTGTTAAAGGCAGTCTGGCACTACGGGAGAAATGCATGAAATTAGGGAGCCAAGTGATGGGAATAAAAGTGAGGATTGGCGATCAGGAGCAAGAATTGGAGGAGTATAAAACTAAATTAGCTGATAAAGAAGCAAGAAGACGAATTGTCGAACCTTTTCAGAGAAAGGAAGGGCAGTGTGCAGTGACAGAACATATTCTCGGTCAGCTCCGAGAGGAGAGGGGAGGAGAAAGGAGGACTGGGAAAAATATTCTACAGGAGCTGGCCGATGGGCAGAGTGCTGCGGAGAGAGAGAAGGGGGGGAACAGGCAGATCATGCTGCTTGCAAGCGAGAGCTGGTTGCAATACGAACTAAACTGCAACCGCAGCATGGGATGGTCTGTGCATTCAATGCATCAGATGTCCGTGAATTGGGTAATTGTGGAACCCCTGATGAGGAAGAAGATAGTGATGGACAAATGACTGGCCACCCGATAGGGAGACCAGAAGAACGGCACCTGTGCGGCGGTCTAGATACCAACCACCCACCGCAGGTGGACCAGAAGGGGCATTAGGATCCTCGGACAGGCAGGTCATTGTCCCATAGACTTCAGGGGAATTGCAGAAGATGGCTAGTAACATAAAGAGGAGGGA
The DNA here is from genome assembly GCF_017639515.1 of Carcharodon carcharias. Lineage (NCBI taxonomy): Eukaryota > Metazoa > Chordata > Chondrichthyes > Lamniformes > Lamnidae > Carcharodon > Carcharodon carcharias. The sequence continues at coordinate 95,801,962 of NC_054484.1, read as the reverse complement.
GAACCTTATGGTCACTTCCTGGAAATTGATCAGTTTGCGGGATTACATGGATTAGATGAGATTGAAAAGAACAAATTGTTCTCATTTATTTAGCTCCAGATGTTTATCGGACTCTGCCTAGAGAGGCGAAAATGGGGGTGGGTACATCGGAAGGTATGAAAAATCGGGTGGGGGGGGGGTACCTATGGGTCTGACAAGGGGAAACCCCTTTGAGATGCTGCAGCAAACTCAGCAGCGGCCGGATGAGAGTCCATTGCATTCGCAGACAGGCTGTGGGCTGTTTACGCCAGAACAAATGTAGCAGTTAGATGATCGAAAATGACTGAAGGACTGACAGGTCCTTAATCACTGGCTCTGGACCTGAGTTAGCCAGGCTCTGCCATATATAAGGGGGCGGGATTTGAGGATTTTGATCCAGAACATCAGCCTACAACTGAGGAGGCAGTGGTAAGAAAAATGACCCTTCGTTGTGAGAAAGGGGCAAGAAGTTACAGGGAGAAGGGGAAGGTGGAGGAGATAAAAGAGACGAAACGGTGGAAGCAGGAAGGACCCCGCAAGAGAGATTACAGCCTAATTTTTTTTAATTGTGGTCTTCCAGGCCACTTCCGAAAAAAATTGTTAACAGCCGCTTAGAAAGGGAAATACAAAGTTTCCTCACGAAAAGGGAAAATCGGGAACAGAGGGTCAGAATCAGAATTTGAAAAAAACGGATAGCAGCAGCAGCTGAGGCTGCATTAGAGAAAAGGAAGAGACTGATTGTAACTGTGGGTGGGGAGGCCTTAACTTCACTTCCCACCCCCACTCCCTCCCGTTCATCAATGACAGGACCGCTCCCAGCCTGAATACTTGATGTCCGCTCAAGTGTGATTCCTACGGGCGACCTTGCGTTTATGTCAATGTGGAGGGAGGAGGCGGAAATTATTTAGATGACACAGGAACATCTCACGGTTATTTACTGTGAGGCTCCATTTAACAGTCGTTGGTTAAGTGGGGCACCTTACTCCCTAGAGGGTTTTGCTGGGGATGGTTCAATGGGGGCAGTGTCACTACAAACACAGTGACAATGTATATTAATCAAATGGTCAGGCACAGGGATCGGAATATTGGGATCGGATTGGGTGAAGGCCCATGATGTTGCAGTGGATCTTTGCAATCACTGCTTGGAGAGAGGAATAGGAAAGGGCAGAGGAATTCTGGTTATTCCCTCAGTACAACATAAGCAGAGGGGCAGATAGCAAGTTTACGGTCGTACAATTTAACCAGCCTAGTGGAGTCAGTCTCTCCTGGGTTTCGGGGGATAATAACACAGAATGGAAAAGCTTTTACCTGGCACAAAAATGATTGTGGCCAGTGAAAGGGATGGAGGTTAGAATTGATGGAGACCCCATGTCACGACCTCAAAGACAGTACAATTTCCCAAGAGAGGCAGAGGCAGATCTGACTACTATGGTTGGTTCCTTGGTAGGGCAAGGGGTATTAAGACAAATAGCCACACATGTCAATTCTCCTATTTGGCCAGTTCATAAACCAGATGGGTCATGGAGGCTGACAGTGAATTATCGGGTCTTAAATAAGAATATTCCTGCCTGCGCTCCCATGGTAGCTGCAGTGGCAGACTGATAGCAGTTATATCCTCAACAGCCACAGTGTTTTCTGAGCCAGACATTTCAAAGTATTTTGGTCAATTCCCATAGATCGGGAAGATCAATACAAATTTGCCTTTACCTTTAATGGTCAACAGCATGCATATAGACATGCCTTCCTCAGAGTTTTCACAATAGTCCATCCATACTCCATCAATGTATGGAAAATGAATTGAAAGTTTTCAGCCAGCCTGGTTGCTTGATTCAACTGAGGGACTTTTAAGGGTTAATTTCTATCTAAAGTCTAATCTTTCTTTAATTTAGCAATTAACCAAAAGTTGTTCTTTGGGTTGGGAGGTGAGTTTTAGTCCAGCTTTAAAAATGGGGTTATACAGGTTCTGTTTGCAACTGCAACTAGTAAATTAGTTAACTGGCTTAAACAGGTTTTCAGAAGCTAGATTCAGACAGCATAAAAGCAAGTCATCAGGTGCTGCTTTTAGCTGTACTGGAGTGCTGCTGTGGACTGCATTTGAGTGTTTTAGTTGGAGTTTGGTGAGAGAGGGAGTTCGGTGAACAAGGAAGGAGGTGATCTTTCATTTTCTTCTTTTCCTCAGTAAGAAGATAAGCAGCCTTGGTAAGTAGGACCCGGTAAGTATTTCTTCAGTCCTTAATATTCTCTAAACTAGAAGAAATAAAATTAAAGGACAGCTTGGCCAAGTGGAATGCTCTTCCTGTGCGATGTGGGAATTCAGGGATACTTCCAGTGTCTAGGGAAACCAGTGTGCAGGAAGTGCCTCCAGCTGCGGTTACTTGAAATCCATGTTTCGGAGCTGGAGCTGCACCTGGAGTCACTGTGGAGCATCCACAAGGATGAGATCTTTGTGGATAACACATACAGTGAGGTGGTCACACCACAGGTAAAGAGTGCACAGGAAGAAAGGGAATAGGTGACTGCCAGACAGAATAAAAGCACTAGGCACGTAGTGCTGGAGTTCCCTGGGTCTATCGCCAACAGATTTTCCATTTTGGATACTGCTGGGGAGATGGTTTCTCAGGGGAATACAGCCAAAGCCAATTCCATGGCATCATAAATGGCTCAGCTGCACAGGGGGTGGGGGAAAAGAGTAGGAGAGCAATAGTGATTGGTGATTCTATTATAAGGGGAACAGATAGATGTTTTTGTGGCCACAGTAATGACACCAGGATAGTATGTTGCCTCCCTGGGGCCAGAGTCAAGGATGTCACTGAGCGGCTGCAGGACATTCTGAAGGGGAGAGTGAACAGCCAGATGTTGTGATCCATATTGGTACCAATGGCACAGGTAAAAAGAGGGATGAGGTCCTGAAAGCAGAAAATAGGGAGCTAGGAAATAAAATAAAAAGCAGGATCTCAATGGTAGTAATCCCAGGATTACTCCCAGTGCCATGTGTTAGCGAAATCAGGAATAGAAGAATAGACCATATAAATGCATGGCTGGAGAGATGGTATAGGAGGGAGGGATTTAGATTGCTGAGGCATTGGGACCAATTCTGGGGAAGCTGGACGGGTTGCACCCCAGCAGGACTGGGACCAATATCCTTTCGGGTATTCGCTAGTACTGTGGGGGAGGGTTTAAACTTGATTGGCAGGGGGATGGGAACCTGAGTGGGGAGACACAAGAGAGGGAAACAAGGACAGGAAGGAAAGCAGAAAAGTAGACAGCAAAAGTGGAAGGCAGAGGAAACCAGGGCTAGCAGCAAATAGGGCCTTAGTACAAAATAAATGTGTAAAAAAAGCTAAAAAAAAGTCTAAAGGCACAGTATCTGAATGCACGGAACATTCACAATAAGGTAGATGAATTAACAGCACAAATAGATGTAAATGGGCACATTATGATAGCAATTATAGATACATGGTTGCAGGGCGACCAAGGCTGGGAATTGAATATCCGGGGTACTCGATATTGAGGACAGACAGGCAGAAAGGAAAAGGAGATGGCATGGCGTTGTTAGTTAAGGATGAAATCAGTGCAATAGTGAGAGGGGATGTTGGTTTGGAAAATCTAGATATCGAATCAGTCTGGATGGAGCTAAGAAGCAACAGGAGGCGGAAAGTATTAGTGGGAGTTGTCTATAGGTCTCCAAACAGTAGTGATAAATGAGGGGAAAGCTTTAAACAAGAAATTAGAGATGCATCTGTAACAAGGGTGCTACAGTAATCATAGGTGCCTTTAATGTTCATATAGACTGGGCAAGCCAAATTAGCAATAACACTGTGGCAAATGAATTCCTGGAGCGTGTACAAGATAGTTTTTTAGACTTGCATGTTGAGGAACCGACTAGAAAACAGGCTATCCTAGATTTGGTATTGTGCAAAAAGAAGGGTTTAATTAATAATCTTGTTGTACAGGGTCCTTTAGTGACCATTGCTGAAACATTTCCTGCAATCTTCAGCCAGATGTGCTGAGTAGATGATCCACCTTGGCCTTCTTTGGAGTTCCCAAACATCACAGAAGCCAGTCTTCAGCCAGTTCGATTCACTCCACATAATATCAAAAAACAGCTGAAGGCACTGGATACTGCGAAGGCTATGGGCCCTGACAATATTCCAGCAATAGTACTAAGACTTGTGCTCCAGAACTTGCTGTGCCCTGAGACAAGCTGTTCCAATACAGCTACTACACTGGCATCTAACCGGTTCGGTTATGTGAAAAATTGCCCAGGTATATTCTGTACACAAAAAGCAGGATAAATCCAAACCGGCTAATTACTGCCCCATCAGTCTACTCTCCATCATTGGTAAAGTAATGGAAGGGGTCATCAACAGTGCTATCAAGTGGCACTTGCTTAACAATAACCTGCTCACTGACGCCCAGTTTGGGTTCCGCCAGGGCCACTCAGCTCCTGACCTCATTACAGTCTTGGTTCAAACATGGACAAAAGAGCTGAACTCCTGAGATGAGATGAGAGTGACTGTCCTTGACATCAAGGCAGTATTTGACAGAGTGTGGCATCAAGGAGCCCTAGCAAAACTGGAGTCCATGGGAAAAAAGGGGAAAACTCTCTGGTGGTTGGAGTCATAATTAGCACAAAGGAAGATGGTTGTGGTTGTTGGAGGTCAGTCATCTCAGCTCCTGGACATTAATGCAGGAGTTCCTCAGGGTAGTGTCCTCGGCCCAGTCATCTTCTGCTGCTTCATCAATGATCTTCCTTCCATCATAAGGTCAGAAGTGGGGATGTTCACTGATGATTGCACAATATTCAGCACTATTTGTGACTCCTCAGATACTGAAGCAGTCCATGTCCAAATGCAGCAAGATCTGGACAATATTTAAGCTTGGGCTGACAAGTGGCAAGTAACATTCACACCACACAAGTATCAGGCAATGACCATCTCCAACAAGAGAGAATCCAACCATCACCCCTTGATGTTCAATGGCATTACCATCACTGAATCCCCCACTATCAATATCCTGAGGTTTACCATTATCCAGAAATTGAACTGAACTGGTCTAGCCATATAAATTCTGTGACTACAAGAGCAGGTCAGAGGCTAAGACGAGTAACTCACCTCCTGACTCCCCAAAGCATGTCCACCATCTACAAAGCACAAGTCAGGAGTGTGAAGGAATACTCCCCACTTGCCTAGATGACTGCAGCTCCCAAAACACTGAAGAAGCTTGACACCATCCAGGACAAAGCAGCCCGCTTGATTAGCACCACATCCACAAACATTCATCCCCTGCACCACTGATGCACAGTAGCAGCAGTGTGTACCATCTACAAGATGCACTGTAGGAATTCACCAAGGCTCCTTAGACAGCACCTTCCAAACCCACGACCACTACCATCTAGAAGGACAAGGGCAGCAGATAGATGGGAAAACCACCACCTAGAAGTCACTCACCATCCTGACTTGGAAATATATCACCGTTCCTTCACTGTCACTGGGTCAAGATCCTGGAACTCCCTTCCTGACAGCACTGTGGGTGTACCTACACCACTTGGACTGCAGCGGTTCAAGAAGCTCACCACCACCTTCTCAAGGGTAACTAAGGATGGGCAATAAATGCTGCCCCAGCCAGCGAATCCCACATCCCATGAATGATTTATTTAAATGACAGAATTCTTCATTAGGATGGAAAGTGAAGTAGTCAAATGTGAAACTAGGATCCTAAATCTTAACAAAGGAAACTACGAAGGTATGAGGCATGAGTTAGCTAATATAGATTGGGGAACTTCATTACAAGACATGTCATTACGGTGGATAGACAATGGCTAATATTTAAGGTACAGATGTATGCATTGCAACAGTTATACATTCCTTTCTGGCGCAAAAACATTAAAGAAAAGCAGCCCAACCATGGCTAACGAAAAAAAAAAATTAAGGATAGTTTTCGATCCAAAGTGGAGTCATATAAAGTTGCTGGGGAAGTAGCAAGCCTGAGGCTTGGGAGCAGTTTAGAATTTAGCAAAGGACCAAGAGATTGATTAAGAGGGGAAAAATAGAGAATGAATAAACTTGCAAGGAACATAAAAGCAGACTGTAAAAACTTCTGTAAGTATGTAGAAAGAAAAATATTAGTGAAGACCAATGTAGGCCCCTTACAGTCTGAAATGAGAGAATTTATAATAGAAAACAAGGAAATGGCAGAGTAATTAAACAAACATTTTAGTTCCATCTTCACGGAGGAAGACACTAATAACCTCCTAGAAATACTAGGGAACCAATGGTCTAGTGAGAAGGATGAATTGAAGGAAATTAGTATTACTAAAACAATAGTGCTACAGAAATTAACACATCTGAAAGCTGATAAATTCCCAGGGCCCAGGGTACTAAAGGAGGTGGCCATGGAAATAGTGGATGCATTGGTTGTCATCTTCCAAAATTCTGTAGATTCTGGAACAGTCGTAACAAATTGGAAGGTGACAAATGTGACCCCACTATTTAAAAAAGGAGGGAGGGAGAAAACAGTGAATTATAGACTAGTTAGCCTAACCTCAGTGGTAGGGAAAGTGATAGAGTCTATTGAGTCTACATGTGATAACAGGACACTTAGAAATATCAACGAGATTAGACAAAGTCAACATGGATTTATGAAAAGGAAAATTGTGCTTGACAAGCCTACTGGAGTTCTTTGAGCAGAATAGATAAGGAAGAACCAGTGGATGTGGTGTATTTGCATTTTCAGAAAGCTTTTGATAAAGTCCCACATAAGAGGTTAATGTGTAAAACTAAAGCACGTGGGATTAGGAGTAATATATTGGCATGGATAGAGAATTGGTTAGCAGACAGGAAACAGAGTAGGAATAAATGGGTCTTTTTCAGAGTGGCAGGTGGTGACTAGTGGGGTACCCCAGCTATTCACAATATATATCAATGAATTGGATGAGGAAACCAAATGTAATATTTCCAAGTTTGCTGACGACACAAAGCTTGGTGGGAATGTGAGCAATGAGGAGGGTGTTAAGAAGCTTCAAGGTGATTTAGACAAGTTGAGTGAGTGGGCAAATGCATGGCAGATGCAGTATAGTGTGGATAAGTGTGAAGTTACTTCAGTAGGAAAACAGAATGGCAAAGTATTAGTTAAATGGTGATAGATTGGGAAATGTTGATGTACAAAGGAACCTGGGTGTGCTTGAACACCAATCACTAAAAGCAAGCATTCAGGAGCAGCAAGCAGTTAAGAAGGCAAATGGTATTTTGGCCTTCATTGTGAGAGGACTTGAGAACAGGAGCAAGTATGTCTTACTGCAGCTATACAGGATCTTGGTGAGACCACACCTGGAATATTGTGTGCCATTTTGGTCTTCTTACCTTAGAAAGGATATATTTGCCTTAGAGGGAGTGCAACAAAGGTTCACCAGACTAATTCTTGGGATGGCAGGATTGTCATATGAGGAGAGATTGGGCTGATTATGCTTGTATTCACTGGAGTTTAGAAGAATGAAAGGCGATCTCATTGAAACGTATAAAATACTGACAGAGTTGGACAGACTGGATGCTGGGATGATGTTTCCTCTGGCTGGGGCAGCGGGGGGTGAGGGGTCGAGAACAAGGGGTCATAGCCTCAGTATATGGGGTAGACCATTTAGGATTGAGATGAGGAGAAACCTCTTCACTCGGGGGTGGTGAACCTATGGAATTCTCAACTACAGAAGGCTATGGAGGCCAAGTCACTGAATATATTTAAGAAGAAACTAGGTAGATTTCTGCATCAAGGTGTCAAGGGGTATGGGTGGAGGACAGGAGTACAGTGTTGAGATAAAGGATCAGCCATGATCCTATTGAATGGCAGAGCAGGCTCAAAGGGCCGAATGACCTACTCCTGCTCCTACTTCCTATGTTTCTATGACCTATTACTGTTCACAGAGAATGAGTAGAAATATGCAGCCCTCTTAACAGAGCTTTTAGAATTGGTGAAGCGAGCAGGACTGAAGGTGAACCCTAAGAAAGTGCAGATAAGTGTGCGAACAGTCCAATTTTTGGTATTAGGTCTTAAACCAGGGGAAAGGGGTAGCGAGCAATCAAAGAGGGAGACAGTAGCCAAGTTAGCCTGCCACACCTCAGTGACTACACTATGATCTTTCCTTGGGCTGACGGGTTAGTTCAGAGTTCATTGAAAACTATGGGGGCAAGTCAGCTTCACTGCTAACCCTGTTGAAAAAGGGAGAGCCATGGAACTGAACACCGAAATGTGAAGAGGCCTTTGAGGAGCTAAAAAGGGGTCTTCAAGTTGTGCCAGCTCTGGAATGATCAGTCAGAAAAAGGGATTTGCTTTGGAAGTAGCGGCTAGCGACAGCAACCTTAATGCAGTATTGATGCAGGAGATTCACAGGAAGTATAGGCCAGTGGCATATGCCTCCCGGATATTAACTGAAATGGAGAAGGGGTATTCGACATGCAAGTGCCACCTACTAGGCCATAAATCATTTTGCAGTTTACATTGGGACTCAGAGACTGTAATCTTATAACCTATCATACATCAACAAGGCTATTACTAGAGGGAAAGATTAGAGATGGAGCAGTATCTAGTGCCAGGATTGCTAAGTGGATCCTGCTTTTACAAGACACAATTTTGAAAGTACAATCATCGCAAGATCCTAAATTAGCAGAAAATCTGTTATACAAAGGAGAACCACATGAATGCTCAGTTGAAGGCATCTGGGAAACAGGAAGGATTTAAAAAAGGAATACATCCAAATAGGCAAGACATCTATGTAGATGGTTTAAGTTCAGTAGTGACAGGAGAATGGCAAACAGGTTGTGGGGTTTACGATCCTGACAATCAGATGTGGTTAAGGCTAAAACTTCTTAGCCACTTGAGTACTCAGCAGACAGAGTTAGCTGCTATAGCTTATGTGGTTGTGAATCCAGAAGTTTCCACCATCATATACCATTTGCTCAGATTCAATGCATTGACTGAATTTCTAGCAACATGGGAAAGGCGGGGATAGACCTCAACAGATGGGAAACCACTGACCATTAAACCCCTGTTACGACAATCTTTCAGGCATTCTGGCAAAATCCAGAACTATACTACATCCATAAAGTGAAAGCCCATTCTAAATCAGAACCCAGATGGGAGGGGAATTGTGAGGCCAACAAAATAGCCAAGATAGGAGTTAAAATGGGAATACCATGGGATCCCTTTTCAGAGGAAAGGCACAAGGTGTTACTAAATGTGGGACCGAGGGAATACCATTGCCCCGCGATCTAACCAAAGCCCAGAGTCCAGATCCAGCATTGAAGGCAGCCATTGAGGCCATGAATAGAGGGGACCACATAGAAGGAATGTTGCGGAATCACGAAATCAATATAACACAGGGGATGTTATTTAATGGCGATAAATGGATAGTACCATAGACATGTCACCGGGAAATGATGGAATCGGTCCACAGAGGTCTCGGGACGTACCACATGGGGTCCAAAAGCACTTGGGAAAGGTTACGGCATGTCAGATAGCGGTCTGAGGTGAGAAAGGGTGTGGAGGATATGTGTCAGCGATGTTTGATCTGTGACGCCAATAATCCCAATCCATAAAAGAGGAAGGCAATAATGGGACACGTCAGGAGAGTCGAGGGTCCACGGCAAGGGATACAAATTGATTTTATAAGACCTTTACCTTGAACAAAGGGGGGGAACAAGTATTGTCTGGTACTGGTGGATAACTTCACCAAATGGGTAGAGGCATACCCCTGTAAATCTGCAACTGCTCTGTGGGCAGCTAAGACACTGGTATGAGAAGTGTTTACAAGGTGGGGTTTACCTTAAATTGTGGACTCCGATCAAGGAAGTCAGTCCACTCGTCAGATAATACAACACACTCTACAGCTGCTAGGAATTGAGGGCAAGTGGCATGTGCCTTATAATCCACAATCATCCAGAATAGTGGAGCGCCTAAATCGCACAACTACAATAGCACTGAGGAAAGAATTAATGATCCAAGGGGGGGAAATAGAAACATAGAAAATAGGAGCAAGAGTAGGCCATTCGGCCCTTTGAGCCTGCCCCGCCATTCATTATGATCATGGCTGATCATCCAACTCAATAGCCTGCTCCCACTTTCTCCCCATATCCTTTGATCCCTTTCGCCCCAAGAGCTATATCTAACTCCTTCTTGAAAGCATACAATATTTTGGCCTCAACTACTTTCTGTGCAATTCCACAGGCTCACCACTCTCTGGGTGAAGAAATTTCTCATCTCAGTCCTAAATGGTCTACCCTGTATCCTCAGATTGTGACCCCTGGTTCTGGACTCCCCCACCATCAGGAATATCCTTCCTGCATCTAACCTGTCTAGTCCTATTAGAATTTAATAGGTTTCTATGAGATCCCCCCACATTCTTCTGAACTCCAGCATATATAATCCTAACCGACTCAATCTCTCCTCATATGTCAGTCCCGCCATCCCAGGAAACAGTCTGGTAAACCTTCGTTGCACTCCCTCTATAGCAAGAACATCCTTCCTCAGATAAGGAGACCGAAACTGCACACAATATTCCAAGTGTGGTCTCACCAAGGCCCTGTATAATTGCAGCAAGATATCCTTGCTCCTGTACTCGAATCCTCTTGCTATGAAGGCCAACATACTATTTGCCTTCTTTACCACCTGCTGTACCTGCATGCTTACCTTCAACGACTGGTGTATGAGGACACTCAAGCCTTGATGCACATTCCCCTCTCTCAATTTATAGCCATTCAGATAATAATAAATAGGATGAAATTCTACCACTGGTATTTATAAATATCAGGGCAGGAAAGTCCAAGGGAACTGGATACTCTCCCCATGAGTTGGTTACAGGAAGACCTATGAGAAGCCCCATACACCTGTGAGTGCCCACTTTAACTGAGACAGGTCAGAGAAATTACTAAGGAATGGTGTGTAGCAAACCTCTTACAGGCCTTGCAAGTCCTCCACTATGAGGCTGCAGGAAACATCATGCTAATAAATTGCTCCTGGAATCAGGCAAACCACAAGAGTGGGATGTAAATTAGCAGGTTATGGTGCAAAATTATTTGAGAGTTGGTCTGTTTGAACTCTTGTACAGAGGACCACACAGAATTGTGGATAAAGCCAGCCCAAGGGTGTATGCGGTCCAACTTCTTAATTGGGTCCAGTGGTTTCATATTAGTCAGATGAAACTATTTAAAGGGAGACATTTGCAGAAAGGGAAAGCAGCCAGCATCAGGCCCACAGAACCAATATTATGGGATCCAGGATAATCAACTCCAAGGGGACACCAGAGGAGGAGTTCAAGCTGGGAGCCAGCCCTGTCCAGGAAGGCAAAATGCCAGCAGAGGTATGCGCTGCAAAGTCAGGGCTTAATGGGAGCTGATTCATTCTCACGCAGAAGTGATAGAGTTAATAAAGACTGCAGAAGAGAGAGGAAATGTTGTTAACCCTTAGATTCATATACTCATAGACTTTTACAACACAGGAGGCCATTAGGCCCATCATGTCTGTGCTAGTCAACAAAGAACTGACTACACTAATCCCATTTTCCAGTGCTTGGCCCATAACCCTGGAGGCTAATGGCAACACAAACAAATCTCTAAATACTTCTTAAATGTTACGAGAGTTTCTGACTCAACCACCCTTTCAGGCAGTGAGTTCCAGACTCCCACCACCCTCTGGGTGAAAAGATTTCTCCTCAACTCCCCTTTTATTCTTCTACCTCTTACTTTAAATCTTTGCCTCCTGATTATTGAACTCACTACTAATGGAAAAAGTGCCTTCCTATCCACCCTATCAAAGCCCTTCCTAATCTTACACGCCTCCATCATGTCCCCTCTCGACCTTCGCTGCTCCAAGGAAAATAACCCCAACCTATTCAATCTTTCCTCATAGCTCAGACCCTCCAGCCCAGGCAGCATCCTGGTAAACCTCCTCTGCACCCTCTCCAGTGCAGTCACATCCTTCCTATAATGTGGTGAGCAGAACTGCACACAGTACTCCAGTTGTGGCCTAACCAACGTTTTATACAGTTCCTTGCTCTTGTATTCTATGCCTTGGCTAATAAAGGCAGGTATCCCATTTGCCTTCTTAACCACCTTATCTACCTGCCCTGCTACCTCAGGGATGTGTGGACATGCACACCAAGGTGCCTCTGATCTTCAGTACTTCTCAGGGTCCTACCATTCGTAGGGTAATCCCTTGCCTTGTTAGCCCTCCCCACGTGAATTACCTCACACTTTTCTGGGTTAAATTCCATTTGCCACTGTTCTGCCCACCTAATCAGTCCATTGATATCCTCCTGCAGTTTACAGCTATCCTCCTCACGATTTACCACCCTGCCAATTTTTGGGTCATCCGCAAACTTCTTGATCATACCCCCTACATTTAAATCCAAATCATTTATGTACACCACAAAAAGCAAGGGCCCCAGCTTCGAACCCTGTGGAACCCCACTGGAAACAGACTTCCAGTCACAAAAACATCCCTCTATTATCACCCTCTGCTTACTGCCTCTCAGCCAATTTTGGATCCAACGTGCCACTTTGCCTTGGATCCCATGGGATCTTACTTTCTTGACCAGTCTGCCATGAGGGACCTTATCAAAAGCCTTGCTAAATTCCATGCAGACTATATCAAATGCATTACCCTCATCAGCACTCCTGGTTATCTCCTCAAAAAATTCGATCAAATTTGTCAAACACGACCTTCCCCTAATGAATCTATGCTGACTATCCCAGATTAATCCATGTCTCTCCAAGTGCAGATATAATCTGTCCCTTAGAATTCTTTCTAGTAACCTCTCCACCAACAAGGTTAGATTGACTGGCATGTAATTTCCTGGTCTATTCCTTCCTCTCTTTTTTAATAAAGGGACAACGTTTGCAGTCCTCCAGTCCTCTGGCACCTCACCTGTGGCCAGAGAGGATTAGAAAATTACTGCCAGGGTCCCTGTTATCCCTTCCCTTTCCTCGTTCAACATCCTGGGGTACATCTCATCTGGGCCTCCGGATTTATCCACTTTTAAGGTCACTAAATCCACTAGAACCTCCTCTCTCTCTTTGTTAATTTTCTCGAATATTTAACAGTCCTCCACCCTGATGTCTATACCTGCGTTGTCCTTTTCCATTGTGAAGACTGACATAAAGTATTTATTGAGGACTGTACCCACATCTTCCGGGTCCACACACAGATTACCTCTATGGTCCCTAATCGGCCCTTCTCTTTCCGTAGTTATTCTCTTGCTCTTTATATATTTAAAAAAACCCTTAGGGTTTTCCTTTATTCTGCCCACCAATGCTTTCTCATGCACTCTATTAGTTTTCCTAATTTCCTTTTTAAGTTACCCACTGCACTTTTTATACTCCTCTAGGGAATCTGCCATATTGAGCCCTTGGTATCTGCCATAAGCTTCTCTTTTTTTTTCTTAATTCTAACCTTTATGTCCGTTGACATCCAGGGTTCTCTGGACTTGGTCCCCACCTTTGTATTTATGGGAACTTATTTGCCCTGTACTCTTGCTATTACCTCCTTGAATGCCTCCCATTGCTCTGACAGTTTTATCTGCAAGTATCTGCTCCCAGTCCACTTGGGCCAAATTATATCTAATCTTAGTGAAATTACCCTTTCACCAGTTTAGAACTTTTATTCCTGGCCCAAATTTATCATTTTTCATAACTATCCTAAATCTAATTGAGTTATGGTCACTATCTCCAAAATGCTCCCCTACTGATACGCCTTCCACCTGCCCATGCTCATTTCTGAATATCAGGTCCAGAACTGCCCCCTCTCTTGTTGGACTTTCTACGTACTGGCTAAAAAAAGGTTTTCCTGGATGCAACTTAAGAATTTTGCTCCCTCCCAACCTTGCACACTAAAACTGTCCCAGTTAATATTTGGGTAGTTAAAATCCCCGACTATTAGTTCCTTATTATTCTTACAATTCCCTGAAATGTAATTACCTATTCAATCCTTTTTCTCTCCCTCACTGTTTGGGAGCCTATACTACACACCCAACAGTGTGTTTGCCCCTTTTGTGTTTTTTACTTCTACCCATATGGCCTCATTTGATGATCTTTCCAAGGTATCATCCCTCCTCACTGCTATAATTGATTCCTTGATTATTGTGAACCCCCTCCCCCTTCTAACCCCCTCTCTAACTCGTCTGAATACTTTAACTACTAGCCTGCGTCCAAAAGGAAAATTTTCGCCCACAGAGCTCAATGTATTTTGTTTTATTTTTCAGAAAAATCCGGATTGACGACCAGTGGAAGATGTGGGCCCAAATGTTAATGATCTGTTAATACCCTTCCAAATTTTGGAAGAGGTGGCACTAGTGTATTTTGATAATCCAGATTGGAAAGGCGATTTCTTTGATTGGTCCAACCTTAGTGACCATGATTTTGCTTTTTCCAAACCATAAGTAATTCCTTGGGAGCCAGGGAAGGTACACATGTGGGAATGCCATGCAGAGATTAAAGGTGACTGTCCAGGCAGTTGTTCTCTTCAACGAATGCGATGAGTATGGTGAATAAAGGAAGGAAAAGGAGTATGTTTCATCTCTGAGTTTCGATGGAAGATACTAATGTCAGAGTCTGAAAGTACTCTATCCCTTAGACATTCCATATTTGTCCCTTTGAGACAAGTTAGGGAGAGTGGCGAATGGAAAAAGGTGGGAGGTTATAACTGAGGAGACAATCTGAGAATAATGATGATGGGCACACCTAATAATTATATCCAGTTATGTTGGTCCAAATGGCAAGGTAAATTCCATTCAGGAAACTATATATTTCTTAGGGAGGGATGATGTTCCAGCAGTCAGCAAAAAGGGTATTCCCTGAGGTGAAGTATATGACAGACCCCACTATCGCTAGATGGAGAATAAACCAAGGGAAGGAGACTCCCATCTTATGGGCCAAACTTATCCCATGTGGCCCTGACGGTGATCATAGTTGTAAACAAGGGGATCCACAGATTGTATTACAGTGGGCAGCTCCACAGTGTGTTTTAATGGACTATAATACACATTCAGTACTCATTAGTGCAAGTGAACTGGATTATCTGAAGTACAGGAAGGGACCATAAAATGGTTTGGTATTGATGCCAACTAGAAAGATTCTGTATCATAATGTACATCATGAGGTGGTAGCTGTGATGCTAAATTTAACAGTAATGACATTAACAAGTTGGTACAAGGCAAAAACACATGCACTGTATAAAAGATCTGTTACACCAAGTTACTGAGTTGAGCATAAAATTAGATGACCAGATCGCTGGCAACAAATTTGTATTTCAAACAGAAATACACCCAGAAGTAAGAGGGTTAATAAATTATTTAGCGACTGGATTTAATATTGGAGCTTCAGTGATAAATAACATAGATCTGGCAACACTAAATGGTGCAATTAAAAATCTTAAAATACAATTGAAAAATGTTCTCCGGGAAGGGAGCAATAGTCAGGACATTCCATTGTGAGAAGATCTGGTAATGACAATTCATTTGAAGGATATAATAAGTGAATTAGAAAATCATGCAAAAACAATCAATGAATTAATCAGAGAAGACTGCAATGCTTTGATAGAAGCAGCTCAAAATGATGCATGTGTTCTGTACGGGTCCTGGCTGCTCGAGAGAATACGAGACAGACACATGAGAGCGAAGTTCCCTCATGGATCACTGCTGAACATTTAACTTCCCTGTCAAAGCATATCACAGCCTGCCAACTCAGGGGGGTTGGTTCAGTCTTACCCTGCCCAGGTCAAATGTGAAACTACTAATTGGACTATCATTGGTTTAATTCTGTATCTAACAATAGTAACGGGTGAGACTGGACCACTGCCAATACATAGGGTAGAAAACAGGATTGATTTGGGACGGCATTTTCAATATCACAATACCTATCCATGTGCAGTAAATTTGGGAGATTATGTATTAGGAACTCAGCTGAAAGGGTGTAACACACATTGAAAAGTGATTGTATGCCCATACGAGATAAGGGGCCATCCCAAAGCAACATGTGGGTTTAATCAAACACAAGTAAATTGTACAATGAAAGCTGTTAGAGCTGAATTGAAGCCAACACAAGCTACATATGCAGGAGAGGGGGGATACTGTGTTACCACTATAGAGAAGGAATATAATTGTGGATACGAAAATCCATGCCCCGTTCCTGAAACAACCTTTTGTTTTACCCCAGAAACACCTGCCAGAATTGATGAATATTTACCATCGCAATATCTCAGAAATTAGTGTGAAAGATAGGATGAAGATACGATTACGGGAACGATGGTGGAAAGATTCGGTTATGGTGTCCCACTGCTGTCAGGACAACTAAAAGAATTGATAGGGAGCTTTGCTAAATCCCAGAAAGTGTATTTCCATTTGCAGCAACATAATGAGGATAATATAATTATGTATACATCCTTTAGAATAATTGGTTAGCAAAATCACCTGTTTACGTACTCAATAGAACAGTTAGTATGGGACCGGTATGTCGGTTACTGATTGGTATATTCAAATGTATTATGATAAGAAAAAGTACAAAATTAATGAAATTTAATCAGTTTGGGAGCTGGGTCTTCATTCTTAGGAATGATTGCAGCTCCCTTGCATATACTTGAATAAAACTGGTTAAAGGAAGCCTGAGTCTCTGTGGTCGCTTTGGGATTGGAGAGTGTAACTTCTGCTCTTCAACTGGCCTAGGTGGTTGTTGCAGGATCGGAGGGTGTACCTTCTTCAATTATGAAGATGGATGTTATCTTTTTTAATACTTCTGGCAATATGTTGGTATTTTGTAAAGAAGGCTGTGTCATTGTGGGTGTCCATGGGTAATTAAACTGAGAGAATGTTCATATAGACAGCTTGTCTCTAAGAACTGAGAGATGAAAGGTAATGGCGCTAGATGCATGCAATTGGAATGAAAGGCTTTTGTGACATTAAATGTACAATAGGTTGGGTTTTAAAATTTGCATTAGGTGATAGATAGGGATTTGACTTTTCAGCTGTTAAATTTCAAAGTTTAGAAGTGACAAGGGACTTTTATAACTTGCAAAGGTTTCATAAACAAGGGAAAGTTATTAAATTTCATTTGACCCAAAAGTGGAAGCAATAAGAAAACATGAAAGGGTTTTATATTTCAGAGAAGTTGAATTCAAAGAGGTGCTTGGGACAATTAAGTCTAAGATGAAAGGAAGAAAAATATATTTAAGGAAATATGTTTAGTTGAGTTGTGGTGACTGTGGAGGTGATGTCCTGAAACCAGCTCAGTGCTGAGAAAAGCTGTGAATTTGAAGCAGCCACCCAGTTTCAAGCCAGGGAAGTCTTTGTTTTCAGAAAGCAGTCAGTTTCTGAACGTTCTTGGATTTCCACAGCAGAGTGGAAGAGATTGAGAAGTTGTGTGATCTCGTTACTAAAGTAGCAGCGGTTTTTACCTTGTATTATGACACAGCCGATGGTAAAGGCTGAGTTGTTCAAATCCCAGAGGGAAACTTGAAACAACCGTCATATTCCATTTTTGCAATTTGTAATTTTGAGATGGAGACAATGAATTCAGTAGGAATAAGACCGCCGAGTCTCGTGGATTTTATATAAAACTAAATTAAACATTTATTAATTTAACAAATTAAACACATACACATGGTTACAAATTATTACCATAACAACTTTTTAACAAATCCCCAAATTAATCACCCCCAGGTAAATCTCCACGAAGGCAACAGTAACCAAAGACTTTAAATAGACACCAGGAAAAGCACTTCTGACCTTACGAATTCCAAATGAGGTTCCTTTGCAAGTTGGCTGGAGGCATACAAGCTGGTTAGGTCTTAAATGCCTCTACCTTACACACACACACACACACACACACACAAACTCTTTTCTTTATATGGTCATTTATTTTTCCCATGCAACCACAGAAGGTGCAACACCTGCCCCTTTACTTCCCTTCTCCTCACCGTCCAAGGGCCCAAACACTCCTTTCAAGTGAAGCAGCATTTCACTTGCACTTCCCTCAATTTAGTCTACTGCATTCATTGCTCCCAATGCGATTTCCTCTACATTGGAGAGACCAAACACAGACTGAGTGATCGCTTTGCAGAACACCTTCGGTCTGTCTGCAAGCATCATCCAGACCTCCCTGTCGCTGGTCATTTCAACACTCCACCCTGCTCTCATGCCCACATGTCTGTCCTTGGCCTGCTGCATTGTTCCAGTGAAGTTCAACGCAAACTAGAGGAACAGCACCTCATCTTCCGACTAGGCACTTTACAGCCTTCCTGACTGAATATTGAGTTCAACAATTTTAGATCATGAACACTCTCCTCCATCCCCACCCCCTTTCCAACTCCCTTTTTTTCCAATAATTTATATAGATTTTTCTTTTCCCACCTATTTCCATTTTTTTTAAATGTATTTCCATCCTTTTATCTCTACCTTTTAGCCTTTTTTGATTCCTTCACCTGACCCCACCCCCACTAGGGCTATCTGTACCTTGCTTGTCCTGCCTTCTACCCTTAATTAGCACATTCTTTAGAAAATATCACCACCTTCAACACCTCTAGCTCCTTTTGTCTGTGACATCTTTTGGTTATCTCCACCTATCAATGGCCCTCTATCCAGCTCTACTTGTCCCACCCTCCCCTTAAATCAGCTTATATTTCACCTCTCTTCTATTTTTACTTAGTTCTGTTGAAGAGACATTCGGACTCGAAACATTAACTGTGTCCCTCTCCGCAGATGCTGCCAGACCTGCTGAGTTTTTCCAGGTATTTTTGTTTTTGTTTTGGATTTCCAGCATCCGCAGTTTTTTGCTTTTATCCTTTCTTTATATACCTAGCTTTCCCTTTGAATATAAATTTTCCATTGCATCACTAGGTCTTTTGAACCTCAGCTCTTCTAACAATAAAACCCCTTTCATAGCACCAATTTTATTAGTAAGCTGAAAAAATAAACGCATTTGTTTGGCTTCTTCTACCTAGGTGCAAGGTTTTACCCACAGTCTTGAATGGTTTATTCAACAAATGCAAACAAACACTTTACCTTACTGTTCACCCAATTAATATCTCAAAGCTATACATCAAAGCACCCAGACTAGCTGGCTTTAATCCAATTAAGACATACACAGCCACAAACCTAGACATAGACCTCCACTAGAATTCTATTTTAAAAAATAATTTCCAATAACATTGTACACATTATATCTCTTCATAACACTTGGGTAATATAACTGGATTTTTATGGTTAAAAATCTATAAGGGAGCTGTTGTCATGTAGTTTACTTCTGTGTTCTGACCAAGTAGGCTTTTTGCGGGGGGATGTTTTGTAAAACTGTTTTAACTGTGTAACTTTAATCTTCTGCGCTTAAGTTTTTTTTATTCCCTTCTTGTTAATAAATCTTTTCATTTTAAAATCCTAAACGTGTTTCTGAGATTCTATGCTTCTGGGATCAGTAGTTTTCCCCTCATTTTCAAAATACAAAAAGGTTATGATCAGTAAGACAAGTTTCCCTCTGGTATTTGGCTTGTTCAGTGCATAACATCTGCTTCGGTCGTAACAACCGCTATGAAAGGCTCTAAGTAAAGCCGTGTAAAAACCAAGGTATGTATGGTGCAGCCCAAGTCTCCGTGGTTCTGGTCATCTGATCCCACTGTCATTGGAATCATGGAACAATCAGGGCAGGGAAAAATCAGCAATTGGAATTTTAAACATCCCGTGTAAGTACCACAGATGTGTTCATATTGGGACTTCCTCGGGGTCTCGAAGTGTATCAATGATGTAAGTTGAACCAGAGACCTTGCCTATATTGGAAGATTTGGGACAGTGGAGTTTCAGAGGCTATCATGGCACTGAACTTCTGTAGACTGGCAATTGTTGGATAGCTACTTCGCTGCTAGTTTCTTATCTTAAAATCTAACCGTTCCTTCCTTGCCGGACCTTCCGACTTAGGCTGGGTGAGAACTGTCAGCAGGGACCAGGGATGTGGGGGTTAGATGGGGTTCTGTGGGTTGCCAGGAGAGGTCAGTACTATAGTTACCGAGGAGTTGGAAGTGGTTTTAATTCTTCCAACATTTCCTGGGTAACTATTCTGGTAAAATGGCCAGAACCAATTTAAAGCACACTTTCAGATGGTTTGGATTGCAAAGCAATTGCCCCCCCTGCTTCCGCCCCACCTCTCCTCTCCCCGTCCCCTCTCGCCCCCCCCACCTCTCCTCTCCCCCTTGCCCCCTCCTCCCACTCTCCTCTCCCCCCTTCCCCGTCTCCTCTACCCCACTCCTCTCTTCTCCTCCCTCACCCTTCCCCCTCTCCCACTTTCCCCCTCCTCCTCCCTTCCCCCTCCTCTCCCCTTCCCCCTCCTCCCCCTCGCCCTCCTCTCCCCTTCCCCCTCCTCTCCCCTTCCCCTCCTCTCCCCCTCCTATCCCACCTTCCCCACTCCATGCCTCCTCCCCCCTTCCCTCCCCCTCCCCCTTCTCTCCCTCATTCCCCTCCCCCACCCCTCCTCCCCCTCTCTCCCCTCCCCCACCCCTCCTCCCCCTCTCCCCTCCTCCCCCACCCCTCCTCCCCCTCTCCCCCACCCTCCCCTCTCTCTCCCCCTCCCCCCCAACTTCTCTCCCCCCCTCCCCCCCAACTTCTCTCCCCCCCTCCCCCCCAACTTCTCTCCCCCTCCCTTCTCTCACCGCCTCCCCTCCCCTTCTCTCCCCCTCCCCCACTTCTCTTCTCTCCCCCTCCCCCTCCTGCCCCCTTCTTCCCCCTCCCGCCCCCTTCTTCCCCCTCCCCGTCTCTCCTCCCGCCCCCTCCCTCCCCCGTCTCTCCTCCCGCCCCCTCCCTCCCCCGTCTCTCCTCCCGCCCCCTCCCTCCCCCGTCTCTCCTCCCGCCCCCTCCCTCCCCCGTCTCTCCTCCCGCCCCCTCCCTCCCCCGTCTCTCCTCCCGCCCCCTCCCTCCCCCGTCTCTCCTCCCGCCCCCTCCCTCCCCCGTCTCTCCTCCCTCCCCCTCCCTCCTCCGTCTCTCCTCCCTCCCCCTCCCTCCTCCGTCTCTCCTCCCTCCCCCTCCCTCCTCCGTCTCTCCTCCCTCCCCCTCCCTCCTCCGTCTCTCCTCCCTCCCCCTCCCTCCTCCCTCCCCCTCCCTCCTCCGTCTCTCCTCCCTCCCCCTCCCTCCCCCTCCCTCCTCCGTCCCCCTCCCTCCTCCGTCTCTCCTCCTGCCCCCTTCTTCCCCCTCCCCTCCTGCCCCCTCTCTTCCCCCTCCCCCGTCTCTCCTCCTGCCCCCTTCTTCTCCCCTCCCCCTTCTCTCCTTCTTCCCCTTCCTCCTCTCCCCCTCCCCCCTTCCCTCTCCCCCCTCCCCCTCCCTTCACCCACCCCTTCCCTCTCCACCCTCCCCCTCCCTTCACCCCTCCCCCTCCCTTCACCCCTCCCCTCTCCCCCCTCCCTTCACCCCTTCCCTCTCCCCCCTCCCACTCCCTTCACCCCTTCCCTCTCCCCCCTCCCTTCACCCCTTCCCCCTCCTCTCCCCTCACCCCCTCCCCTTTCCCTCACCCTCTCCTTTCCCCACTACTCCCCCCTTGCCCTCAAGATACTTCGGCCCGGAGCTCTTGGGTCAATGTGTACGAATATGCGTTCAAAAAGAAGAAATGCAAATTTGGATTTACTACCGCCTCACGGCTGACGGGTTTATGGACTTGTTTTCTGTCTTACAACCAGGACCTGGGATATTCACCGCTGGAACTGAAATGGCTTCATCCTAACTCTCTGTGGGACATGGCACCCATGAGGTAAACAGGACCGTCCTTCCTGAGCCCTGCAGCCGCTGATTGCCCAAAAAAAAAACCCCTGAGGCCTCTGCCCGTTGGGGATGGTGGATGTGGCGGGTTTCCGAGTGCCTTGAGGTTGCTGCGGCCCTTTTAACACCTGCTGCTAATCCCTACTAACCGTCCACCATTGTCAACGGCGCCGGTTGCTCGGCTCGACGCAGCAGCCTTTGCTGCCCGCCACAGGCTCGCGGCATTCGGCTGCTGGACGCTGATTGGTCCCGGCGGCCGCCTGCACAATCGATTCGCGCGGCACTCGGCTGGCAGTGCCTCGGGTGACAGGGCACGCAATCGAATCGGTGACTAGGAGCGGGCCTCAGATGGGCCTGTGTGCAACTCTTCTGCTTACTTTATCCGAATGTGAGTTTTGCAATTGCAGGATGTACACTCGCTCTGGTCTAAAAAGTCTTTTGCTATGTGTATTTTATCGGGGTGCAGTTTTTGCTTTCCTATAGGAACTTTCTGGATCATGAATTTTCTGTTAACAATGCACTCAGTATAAGTGACTGTGATCACTGTTTGGATGAGAGTTTCCGCCTGTTCTTATATTTTGTTTGCATTTTAAAAGATTAGTGAAGATAAACAGGTCATCTGTAGTCACCATGCAGCCCCAGCGTCCTCCAGAATGTTTACTGTGTGTAGACTGCAGACTTTCTTAGCCCAGTACAAATTATCAAGTGCTAAGAAATTTATGCTTACCAAAGTGCTGTTCTAATGAATAGCAATATATCCTTCAAAATCCCTTTAACTGGCAGACAACCCCTTCATTCACCCTCCCCCGCCCTCAGCTCCAAGTTCCAAAAGAAATTTATCTCCCAAACCCTCAAAAATCTCTGGAGGACTGATGGTTTTGGCTGATAATGAATAGAGCCATGATTGTGGCCAAATGATTGGATGCAAAGTTTTGGGATTTCCTTGTGCGTTTACAAGACCCAGTGGTTGGCAGGTCTGTGGTTTCACGCTTATTGAACAGCCATCGTTGTCATCAGCTGTCATCAGCCTTAGAGGATGACATTTACTCAGGGTCACGGATTTCTGCCATGGATCTTCTTGCGACTAGGCAGGCCAATTCTCAACCCACAGATCTTTGAGCACCTGGGGCAGCATGTCCCAGGAGGTGGTGAGATTTTCAGGATTTGCTTCTTTCAATTTATCCTTTCTTAAGATGTGGATGTCACTGGCAAGGCCAGTATTTGTTGCCTATCCCTAATTGCCCTCGAACTGCTTACTAGGCCATTTCAGAGGGCAGTTAAGAGCCAACCATTTTGCTGTGGGTCTGGAGTCACATGCAGGCCAGACCAGGTAAGGATGGCAGATTTCCATCCCTTAAGGACACTAGTGAACCAGTTGGGTTTTTATGACAATCAATGATAGTTTCATGATCATGATTACTGAAACTAGCTTTCAATTCCAGATTTTATTAATTGCATTTTTAAATTATACCAACTGCTATGGTGGGATTTGAGACACTGTCTCTAGAGAATTAGCCAGTTACTAATTTAATGACATTACCACAACTCCATCATCTACCAATATTTTCTTTCCCCATTTGACCAGGGTAACTAACTCTGGGAGGGCAAATAACAAAGGGCTTCACCAGAAGATTGGGAGGAGTGCTGCCAGCATGCTGCTCAGACCCTTCATCCTCCATTCAGGCTCGACCGGGAGCGCCCCTCCCACCCTTGGACCTGCAGGAGCCCCCTGAGCTTGTGCCATGCCTGACCCCCTGGCCCCAGGCCTCAGTGCGGCTGTTGCCGCTGGACTCGACTTCAGACCACTCACTCCCTCCTGCCCCGGTTCAGGCCTGATGTCGGCCTGGCCCCACTCTCCTCCCCCAACCTCCTCCCCATCCCCCTTCCCCTCCCCCTCCCCATAACCCCCAAGCCCCAACCACCCACATGCTGAAGCTGGACAACTCTGAGGAGAGTGCTAGCCAGTGCTGCTGCTGTTCCCTCGTGGCATTGCATATGTGCAGACATTCTGAGTAGCCTTCTCAGTTGCTGCCTGGAAAATTCCTGGATAAATGGTGTGCTAGGAAACTCACCCTCGGGATGTGGCATGGGAAGCCAAATTACAGTACAGTACCCAAAAAGCTGGGATGGTTGGTCACCCTATTCCCACTCCGCCTCATCATAAAGACGTTGTGCATCATTGAAGCGTGTTGCAATTTATTGGCAAATTGTTGCCATTCTGAACGATTAGTAGCAAGTTCCTCCCAGTCATTAAAGTCAATGCTGTTGTACTTTAAGGAGAACTTTCAGTGTCTTGAAGTGTTTTCTTTGTCCACCTCTGGAACATTGGCCATTTGAAAGTTCAGAAAACAGGACCTGGTTGGGGAAATGCTTTTCGACCATCCGGACAGTGTCCAGTCCATCAGAGTTGATTTTTCAGGAGTTTTGCCCGAATGCTTGTACAGCTGGATACAAGAAGGACACAAGGGTTTGTTTAACAGCCCTCCCATTGAATCTGGAGGATGCGGTGGAGGTACTGCTGATGAAATTTCTCTAGTTCAGTTATATGTTGTTGATACACAGTCCAAGTCTGACTGCAGCACAGGAATGTGGCGATGACAACTGTTCTGTACACTAAGGAGCCATACCTTTGCAAACTAGTCTATTGATCAGCTGAGACACTGGAATCTTGAGGCAAAATCATGATACTTTGGTGAAATTAGATCTATAAGGTAGGTATAAATTTGCAGCACCCATAACAAACCTTTCATCCCAGCCATGGTTGCAAGTGCAGGCTGGTGTGTGAAGTTGACTTGAGAAGCTGTGGAATCTAATATGGAGGAGCCTTCAGATGTTGCATGACAGGAATTTACTCAGATCAAGAAAACGCTACAAAGTGGCATGTAGATGTCATTACAGTATAGAAAGAGACTATTTGGCCCATTGAGCCCATGACAGCCCTCTTTTAGAACAGTCCAGTCAATCGCATTCCTCATTCTATTCCCGTGGCCTTGCAAGTTTAATTCCCTCAAGTAGGCATCCTTTTTCCTTTTGTAATCATCGATTGTCTCTGCTTTCACCACCCTCTTAGGCAGCGAGTTCCAGGTTATTACCACTTGCTGTGTGTTTTAAATAAAAAAGGTTCTTTACATTTCCATGCCCCCCCCCACCCCCCACTTCTGTATCTCTTGCCCAAAATCTTAAAATCTGTCTTCCCTACTCTTTGTACCATCAGCTTATGGGAACAGCTTTTCCTTTTCCACCTTATCTAAACCTGTCATATTGTTGCCCATATCTGTTATAACCTTATACACCCCTATCAAATCTCCCTTGTTCTGAGGGCAACAACCCCATTCTAACCTTGTAGCTAAAACCACATCCATGGAACCATTCTGGTAAATAATCTCTGCACCCTCTCAAGAACCCTAGAGTGTGGTGACCAGAACTGAACACATTACGCTAGTTGTGGCCTAACTAAAGCTTTATCAGGGTTCAACATAACTTCACTGCTTTTGTTAGAATCAAAAAACTTTTAATAAAAATCAGAAAAGTCCTAAATATTTTATAGAAAGTAAGATGAGAGACTGAGAGAAGCTGTGAACGAAACTCAAAAATGAGATAAAATGGTGTTCTGAATCATAAATCTCCAGCATTCTTTTGCAACTAAGTTGGGTAGCTAGACGAATGAAAGGTGGGAGGGGAAAAAAAGGAATTAATTGAAAATGTGAGGATATAGAAAAGGGAGTAATCTTCATATCCATTGTTGATGCTGCACAGTTGAACATTGTGTATATGAATCAAATAATTGTAAATGAAATGCAGAAAAAGTGTCTCTTTATCATCAAGAAGACCAAATATTAATGTAGCTGTGAAAATTAATTTTGTTCAAAGTACGATATCCCAGAGGAATTCTATTAGATGCATTGCAATATGGTTTGGTTCAGAGATACTAATTAATTTCTCAGGTGGGGGTTTGCAGATTTAAGCTGCCTTCCATGACCCAAGTACGTAATATGGGTGGATATTCCAGAGCAAATTTAAACTGCCCCTTCAAATGGATATATAAGATCCTATCACATTCTTTGAAGAAGTGCTGGGGAGTTCTTCCTTTGTCCTGGCCATATTTATCCTTAAACCAACATCACGAGAAACAGCTTATCTGTCATTTATCTCATCTTCTGTGAACCATGCTGTGTGCAAGTTGAATACTGTGTTTTCCTGTATTATGACAGTGATTATGCTTCAAAAGTACTTAATTAGCCATGAAGGACTTTGGGGCATCCTGGGAACATGAAATGTAAGTTTTGTGTTACCTCGACTGGTTTGAATGCAGATGTCATTCGTTTGTGTGATCTTCACGCTGCTGTGCCCTCTTCAGGAACATACACAAGAACAACCATAAAGCAAGTTCGTGGACAGTGCTATTCAGGAGCTAAATGGAAGCAAAGGATAACCAACCATTATTTCTCTGCATTGCACCCATTATTTAGATGTTATTTGGATGGAGAGCAGAGGAAAATTGGCCTTAGGACCTGTGGACTTTCAGCATATTTGTAAATTTGTTATATAGATAAATCAAGGCTTTTAGGAGGGACAAAAACAAATTTAATAATTTGACTGTATAGAACTAATAAATTTAGGATAGTTGTCATTTTTTCTCATGTTATTTGCTGGAAAATGAGCAATTTATATCTAAGTAGAACCTAAACGAAACTTGAGTTATGTGTTTTCCTTGAGTATTTACCTTTTTACCTTTACTTTTTTTTTGTTTTTTTCCATTCTCTTCCTAATCTATGCACAATCTGAAGCAGGGAAGCTGAAATCAACCTGATTTCTCTTGGTGCTGCAAGGAATCTACCCACCGGAAAGAACTTGGAATGACCCTCTTACATCCTGTATCCTCCTTTCAGGAAGGCACCACTAGTCTTTCACTGAAACTCTCTCCACCTAATAGAACTGCATTCAGGAAATTAGACAGGGGCATTAGCCCTGCATCTAAGGGGTAGACATCCCCCCCCACTCCAAATTTGCAGTTGTAGCATGATTAATCGAAAATAGAAGCACAGCTGAGATCAACACTGGGTATTTATTTCTGTTACTTTGGTTTTTTCCAGGTCTTGTTTGTCACTCTGTGTTGTGCTGCACTGAAAGAGTCTTGTCATGGTGGATGTTGGGAAGTGGCCATTATTTGCCTTGCTTCCACCACAAGACCTCAATTCAATTCGTCTAGCCTGCGTCTTTGGCACATCTGGTAATGAGACTCTGTATGTCACAGAAAATGACGAGGTAATGTTCTTTCTTTAGGAACCTCAAGCCATGCTCACTGATTCTTAGTTATTCAATGCAAAATTGAAACAGAGGTGTTTCTTTTGCAATAGAACAGAAGTTGTCATTTGTGAAATAAGAAATTTTTTCATATTGAACCTTAGAATGTTAAAGACAGTTGCAGTTTTTCATCTGCTTATGTATTGCTATCTTGGTTTGCTGGTGGTGAGTTTGCAGTCACCCTGAACTAGTTTTGGTGAGAGATCATCAACCTGAAACATTAAACCTAATTTCTCTCTCCACACATGCTGCCTGACCCTGCTGGGTGATTCCGACTTTTTAAAAACTTTTATTTCAGACTTCGACAACTTTGCTTCCTGTTTTATGGATATCTGTTCTCCATTTTCCTTTAGCACTAGGTACTGTAAGTGATGCAATAGTGGGTGTAACATATGGTATAGAAACCTGGCCAGATGACTGCTTGTGCTGATATTTGTTGTAAAACAGCTGGTTTTACATGGTGGCGACAGGTTCTGGCGCTTTTTAAATTTGTTCTTGAAGTTTGCATGTTGTTCACAGTGGAATGGAATTAACAATTCTGTTTCCAACAATATAAATCAAGGAAGGGCAAATATTACATAAG
The DNA here is from genome assembly GCF_017639515.1 of Carcharodon carcharias. Taxonomy (NCBI): domain Eukaryota; kingdom Metazoa; phylum Chordata; class Chondrichthyes; order Lamniformes; family Lamnidae; genus Carcharodon; species Carcharodon carcharias. The sequence continues at coordinate 95,774,291 of NC_054484.1, read as the reverse complement.
GGACAAGATTGGGATGGCTTTATCTACAGAAAATGAAAGTAGCGTGCAATTTGTTGGAAAAAATTTTGTTCATGCATGGATGAAAATTTAAAATTAGATATGTTGGTGTGCCAGGTGCAAAATTGTGCAGGATGTCATTCTTTAGCTTGAGCATTTCATTTTTCAGTCTGTATGAGGAGCAAATTAAATTGTCAAGCATTACAACACTAATATAAAATGAGATTTGACTTCAGTGCTTGTTTCTGAAACAGGTGTTTGCCTTTGGCACAAACTGCAGTGGCTGCTTAGGAACTGGGGATATTCAAAGCACAATTGAGCCCAGGAAAATAGACATCTTGTGCGGTAAGAAGATCATTCATCTAAGTTACGGGAGTGGACCCCATGTGGTGCTTACTACTTCAGGTAACGAATTATAATAAACAAAGTAATTTTGACTGATGCTGCTCAGCTCCAGTATTTTAACAAGTGCACTCTGTAGTTGCTGCAGTTTAAAGTGAAGCTATCCCTGGTGTGCACACGCGTGGGTGTGCGCGTGTGTGCAGGGGAGGAGGTGCGGTAGCTGCAGAATGCCTAGCATCTCAGCATTTCGATTGATTTCAGGAAAGTAACTGTAGCTAATCCTAGACTTAATTACTGGGACTTAAAGCCATTGTAGTTTCAATAAATTCTTGTTAAATCTTCAGCCCTGTTCCTTCATCTAAATGAATAGTTAAACTTCCACTGCTATTGTTCTTCCTAGCAGTAATCCTTGGCAATTCCAGTAGCATGGAATATAGTCTCTAGGTGGATGGACTCTGTATCCTCCCCATTACAATTCTATAATTGCACATAGTGAATGGGCTCCTTAAATCTTGGCTTTTTGCCTACCAGGAAATGATTTATGTGTGTAATCCACATGAATTAACATATGTAATTTGAGCAGCATTGCACATTATCAAAGGACTTCTTAAACCTGAGCCTTTTGCCTACTAGGAAATGATTTATGTGCATTAATCAACAATTGATAAATATATAAGTTTAATCATGGATTTTGGAACAATAATATTTACTTTGGTGTTAAGTAAAATCCAATGCTAAAGCAGCCACTGATATGACCAGTGAATATATCTCCAGTCATTACATTATATTTGTTTTTTAATCTTGCATATTCCTCTTGTCTGTAATCTTCTGAACTTCTAAGTTGTAAGTTATGCAATTCTGACATAAAATAAGATGTTAAGTTGATAGTACAATACTTTATGCAACAAACCTGAAGTATTTAGACAGCTGAGATGATCAGTGTAAGAAATTAGTGCAGGTTTCACATGGCCAGACTATTCTGTAAGAAAGCCTTAATCGGATTCGTGTTGTACGTACTACTTCTATCTGTGGAAGCTTGTAGCATTTAGCTAATTTCCGCTAAGGGAAGTTGGGTGCTGCAGTTGGCCACAAAGCCTCTTGGTTTGGGAAGGGAAAAAGTAGTTTTAGTCCAATACCGTGACCCTTTGGTAATAGCGTGGTTACTTGGGTGCCAACTGGGATTGGGTCAGGTTTCAAAGCAGTGGGTACAGCAGTTAAAGAGCTTGCAAACTCTGCTTGCCAAGGCTGAAATGAACACTGCCCACTTCTCGTATCTGAGAGTGGCTAGTGCATGGAAACTGCACTTTTGTGAGTTAGTATCTTCAAAAGAATATAGGAAAAGAGATTTAAAGAAGAAAATAGAAATTGCCGCATCAAAAAAGGAGTAATGCTATTTGGGAGCAACAGCTGTAATTTGTGCAAATTTAAATAAAAAAAAATGATAATGTTAATAGTCCTTATTGTATTGTTTGGAGTATTGAATGAAACTACAAGGACAATTGCTTTCTTCAGCCTTCACCCAAGAACAAATTGCACAAATTATTAAACATTTTTGTGGTGTCAGATCTTTTTTAAAAAAAAAGCTTATTGTTGTTGGTTTGCAGATGGAGAAGTTTATGCCTGGGGGAATAATGGTTACAGTCAGCTTGGCAATGGGACAACTACTCAAGGATTATCTCCTTGTCAGGTTTCCACCAATCTGCTGCACAAGAAAGTAATCGAGGTGGCCTGTGGATCTCATCATTCCATGATACTGACATCTGATGGAGAAGTGAGTAAAGTCTTTGTTTGGAGATGGGAGATGTTTATTAATAAACAAATACTTAAATGTACCGTAAGACTTCAAGGACCCCTAGTACAGCACTTTAAGAATATATAAGAAAGGTTGGAATGAGATGAGGCCAGTAAAGCGATTCCTTTGGATGGATCGTTGAAAATTGTACCATTATAGACTCTTCTGAACATTAACCTGCTGCAGGGTATACATCCAAATACTAATCAAAAGTTGGAAGGGATTAGGTTTGGGTGTCTGTATAAATCAGCAAGGCTAGAGTAACTGGTGTTCAATTTTCAATTTCAGCTGTCCTGGGTCCCCTGTTGACCGTGGCTTTTTTAGCTATGTCACCTCTTCCTTCCATGATTAGTTGACGTGAATGGTTTGTCTAGTACTTCTTGTCTCTTCCTTCTCCTACTCCGGCTGCCAGATACTCTATTTGAGATGTGCAAAAAGTGCCCACCCAGGTGTTGTTTAGTTGAGGCAAAAACTTTCTAAAAGCTTTCTGTAAGACATTTATTTACTGGGAGACTATTGGTTTTGTAAGGCTTACACTTCATCAATATAGTAGCACTTCAATTAAGTTTCATAGAAATATAGAACTCTTGCACAGATTGAAAGTTGGTGATACTGGCAGATGTATTTTTATGTGTAGGAAGATGCAAAGCTACTTGAATATATATTACTTTTTGTCTCCTGTTGTTTCTGATAGGATTTTAGCTGCATTACCCCATCTATTAAAATGCAGAATCACTGTTGCTGCAGTGTGGTTTGTGGTCTCATAACTTTGATTCTTCCAATTTACACTCGGACAGATTCAGGGACTAAAGACTAATCTGTAGGGTTTACATGTACTAATGTAAAAGTTGCAGTTGTGAACTTTCCTTTCCAGGTATGGAACTTCCATGTGTGAGCCAGCAATGTTAAAAGTGCTTCACTGGCTTAAATGGGTGCACTGAGATGACAGCCTGTTGTGATCAGAATAAATTGGTGGCTATAGCCGTCATTTTCACCTGCCATCAGAGCACTTCAGGGCTGATTCCCTCATTGAGCAGTGCCAGAATGGAACAGCACTTGCTGGGAGTGGGAAATCACAGGCCCACGACCCCTAATTTTCTGTCCATAAATTTGACAGGAAATCAGCAGCTGGCATTCCCTGTGAGTGCTGTCAAATGTTGGGACCACCCAAACAAGGCATTGAATATTTAACTCCAAAGGCAGGACTGTAATCTTACGGTTCTCTCAGAAAATTAGTGAGCAGTTGGAGTTTAGGTCTCTTGCTGACAGAGGGTATTGATTTTCACTGGCATATGGTCCATTTCCATTGTTGCTTACAAGCTTAGCAATGTTCAATTCGCACTTTATCACAACTGCAAATATTAACTTATTTCTAACAAAAATCACTTCGGATATAATATTTAGATATAAGCATATTTTCTCTTATACTTTCACTCTGGTAACTTACTTCCTCATGGGTTTTTTTTATTCGTTCTTAAGATGTGGGCCTCATTGGTAAGGCCAACATTTATTGCCCATCCCCATTTGCACTTAAGGCAGTGTCGAGTCACCTCCTTAAATTGTTGCAGTCTGTGTGGTGTAGGTAGACCCACAGTGCTGTTAGGGAGAGAGTTCCAGGATTTTGACCCAGTGGCAGTGATGGAATAGTGATATATTTAAAATCAAGATGGTGTGTAACTTGGAGGGAAACTTGCAGGTGGTGGTGTTCTCATGCGGCTGCTGCCTTTGTCCTTCTAGGTCATAGAGGATGTGGGTTTGGAAGGTGCTGTTGAAGGAGCCTTGGCAATTTGCTGCTATGCATCTTGTAAATGGTGCACACTGCTGCCATTGTGCACTAAATAAATGCTGGCCTAGCCAGTGATGCCACGTCCTATGAAATAAAAGAAAAACTGGTGGTGGATGGAGTCCTGATTAGGTGGGCTGCTTTGACCTGGACGGTGTTGAACTTTGTTATGACGCAGCAGATGATGTGTGCCAGGTGGACCAAATCCATGAGGGAAACTTGATCGCGCTATCACATTGGTTTTGCAATTTGTATTTATTTTGAGACGCGTGCATTGAATTCAGAAGTAATAAGTCCACCAAGACTTTGAGATTTTTTAAAAATTAAATTAAAATAATTATTAACAAAAGAAAAGGTTTCAAGCACATACATAGGAATGTTATGGAACAACAGATGATAAATGCTGAACCGTGCAAATCCCAAAGGGAAACTTGAAACAACTGCCACAACCTTATTGCAATTTGTATATTTATTTTGAGATGTATGTCTTGAATTCAGTGGTAATAAGTCTACCAAGTCTGAGAGGGTTTTTACAAAACTAAATTAAACATTTATTAAAAGAAATGATTTTAAGCACATACATAGGTCTATAAATTACTACTATAATAACTCCTAGCTCCCCTGATTAATCTAACTCCCAGTTATGCCTCTATTAAGGCAACAGTAAAAACAAAATGGATTTTAACAGACCTAGGCAAAGCAACACACAATACCCTGGACAGGGATATTCAAAGTGAGTTTTCTTAACTTCAGTCCTTACAGACAGCAATTTGGGCACAACGCCTGGAGACTTTTCATACTTGTTAGATCTTAGAATTCCTTCTTTCCTACATACAATCTCATCTCCTTTATACAGATTTCTCCCTTTCAATGTGAATCCCGTTGTCCCAATATGTCTTTTCAACTCTACTTTTCAAATAATAAAAATGTTTCATAGTACCAATTTTATCAGTAAGCTTTGGGGAAAAATAAACGCACTGTTTGGTTTAGCTTCTGTTGGTTAGGTGTAACACTTTACCACCTCTTTGAAATTCACCACTCGGGTCTATCTAAAAATGTTAATTTTCCTTTTACACCTCACGTTCTACAACTTCTACCATGTTTACCTATTTAACATTTCAAACCTAGCTTGTCTTCTGACATATCAAAGCCTTCAGACCGATCGTCTTTAATTCAATTAAGACATACACACACACACACACACACAATTCCTATCCTTACAATAAATTCCAATAACATTATGAAACTTATTATATTTTCCTGACAGGACAACAAATTGCTACTATAATAACTCCTAAAATTCCTAATTAACCTGACTCCCAGTTACACTTCCATAAAGGCAACGGTCCAAAAATAGATTTTAGATTCCAGTGTCTAGAATTCTAAATAGATTTAGTTCCAGCAAATTAACATAATATGCTGGACAGTGGAATTCCAAATGGCTTTTCTCCAGCTTCAGTTTTGGTAGACAGCAGGCTTATGCACAAATGCTTGAGGCTTCATTAAGGCTATTTCACATATTTCTGTTAGACCTCACAGTGCCTTCTCCTGATACATGGCCTCAGTCTCCTTTATATATGTTTTGCTCTTAATAATATGTAAATTCTATTGTTTCATATGTCTTTGAAACTATCTTCCTCACAATATAAAAACTTTCATGTTGCTACTATCTATTGTCAGTAACCTTTGGGGAAAATAAACACATTCCTTAGCCTTACTTATCTGGTTAGTTGTAAACAGACAAAGATTCCTTTGAAATCCAAACCACCCTTCATCTATCTAAAAATGCAAATTCCCTTCACACCTTACATGCTAAGTCAGCATCCCTGTTTACTCATTAGCATGTCAAGTACCTAGCTTCTTTTGATGCGTCAAAGTTTGCAGTCTATTCAACTCCAAATGTAATTAAATCACACACAGACAGACCCAACTACTTAAGTCCCATAAACCAACTTTACAATAAACCAGAAAAATATTATGAAAATTATTATAGTTTCATGACAGCTTTTTGAGTTTTTTTGGAGCTGCACTCATTCAGGCAAGAAGAGAGTATTTCATCATACTCCTGACTTTTGTGTTGTAGATGGCGATGCAGGTATATTAATATTAGCATATCAATATGTTAGTAAATACAATATATTACCAGAAAAGCACATCCAACAGTTTTCCTTTGTGTGGAATCTTTAATGTAGAAGAATGTACCAATGCACTTTAGAAAGATGTAAAGGCAAATGGATCCTGAGCTAAAGGAAGGACAGAATAGCAGGGATGACCAAAAGCTTGGTCAAACAGGTGGGTTAGAGGGCAGTGTGAAGTGCAAGTGTTTATGGATAAAATTAGGATGTGTGGCCCAGGCAGTTTGAGGCATAGCCACAAAGAGAGGAGGGATATGCTGGAGGCTGACATCGGGAATAGGAAATGAGTGTTGCACAACTGTCTGTACATGTGTGTGTCTGTGCAAATATGTGCTCGTGTAGTTAATTAAAACAAAAAATTATAAAATGCAAATCAAGTTTTTGCCTAATGCTTCTACTGCTTTTATTGAACCAAACTGATAAAAATTCTGTTCCTGATTCTTAAGTATTTAAACTGAGAACTGGCCCCTCTTTTTGTTAATGGATTTATTACACATTTTATGATAGGTTTATGCCTGGGGTTATAATAACTGTGGACAAGTTGGATCAGGATCTACTTCTAATCAACCAACACCACGAAGAGTGACCAGTTGCTTACAAAATAAAGTGGTCAGCACCATTGCATGTGGTCAGTCATCTTCCATGGCAGTGCTGGATAATGGAGAGGTGAGCAATGTTATGTGATTAGCAAGGGTAAACTGCATGTTTAATCTTAAGTTAAAATGTTAACAGTCATTATTATATACTAGTAGGACTTATGTTACTGAATTTCTTCATACTTGACAACCATCAGCATTTCCAAGGAGTGTCTGCTTGCTGACTCAGATCACTTTCTGATGTCATATTTCTTGTGTATGGTGCTGCAGGCTAAAACTGTTGTGCAAGGCTGTGCAATCAGGTGGCTGATGTTGGGGGCACTAAATGGTGCCCTGCTGAATGTTGAACCTTCAGGGGAAACGTAATGCCTGAAATGTGCATTTTAAAATACTGTTTATAGTTGCTGTATAATAAACTTGGTGGAAGATTTTTAAGATATAATAAAATATCAAAAGATTTCAGCATTGTTCTGGGTACTTGGTTAATAATTCAGTATAAATATGAGTAAACAGTTTGCCACCTACCTTCGAGTATAGACCCAGAGTCCTCAAACATTCGTCATATTGTTAAGCCTTTCATTCCTGGGATCATTCTCATGAATCTCCTCTGGACCCTCTTCAGGGCCAACACATCCTTCCTGAGATACCGGGCCCAATACTGCTCACAATATTCTAAATGTGGTCTGACCAGAGCCTTATAAAGCCTCAGCAGCACATCCCTGCTTTTATATTCTAGTCCTCTCGAAATAAATGCCAGCATTGCATTTGCCTTACTAACTACCGACTCAACCTGCAAGTTAACCTTAAGAGAATCCTGGACTAGGACTCCCAAGTCCATTTGCACTCCAGATTTCTGAATTCTCTCCCCATTTAGAAAATAGTCTATGCCTCTATTCTTCCTACCAAAGTGCATGACCTCACATTTCCCCACGTTGTATTCCATCTGCCACTTCTTTGCCCATTCTCCTAACCTGTCCAAATCCTTCTGCAGCTTCCCTGCCTCCTCAACACTACCTGTCCCTCCACCTATCTTTGTATCATCTGCAAACTTAGCCAGGATGCCCTCAGTTCCTTCATGTAAATCATTAATGTATAAAGTGAAAAGTTGTAGTCCCAACACTGACCCCTGCGGAATTCCACTAGTCACCAGCCGCCATCCTGAGAAGGACCCCCTTATCCCCACTCTGCCTCCTGCCAGACAGCCAATCTTCTATCCATGCTAGTACCTTGCCTCTAACACTATGGGCTCTTATCTTACTGAGCAGCCTCCTGTGCGGCACCTTGTCAAAGGCCTTCTGGAAGTCCAAGTAGATAACATCCATTGGCTCTCCTTTATCTAACTTACTCGTTACCTCCTCAAAGAATTCTAACAGATTTGTCAGGCATGACCTCCCCTTGATGAAACCATGCTGACTTTGCCCAATTTTACCATGCATTTCCAAGTATTCTGAAATCTCATCCTTAATAATGGACTCTAAAATCTTACCAACGACTGAGGTCAGGCTAATCGGCCTGTAATTTCCCATCTTTTGCCTCACTCCCTTCTTAAACAGGGGGGTTACATTAGCAATTTTCCAGTCCTCTGGGACCCTCCCTGACTCTAGTGATTCCTGAAAGATCACTACTAACGCCTCCACTATCTCTTCAGCTATCTCCTTCAGAACTCTGGGGTGTAATCCATCTGGTCCAGGAGATTTATCCACCTTCAGACCTTTCAGTTTTCCTTGGTAATGGCCACCATACTCACCTCTGCCCCTCCCGACTCTCTTGAACTTTGGGGATGTCGCTCATGTCTTCCACCGTGAAGACTGACGCAAAGTACCTATTCAGTTCCTCCGCCATTTCTTTGTTTCCCACTACTACTTCTCCATTGTCATTTTCCAGCGGCCCAATGTCCACTTTTGTCGCTCTCTTACCCTTTATATATCTAAAAAAAATTCTTGCAATCTTCTTTTATATTACTGACTAGTTTAACCACATATTTAATCTTCTCCCTCCTTACTTTTTTCTTAGTTGTCCTCTGTTAATTAACTCCATCCACGGGTAATTCCTTAACCATTCCTACAACCACCGATCCAGACAACAAATCACATTCCAATTGCACTTTGTACAATGGAACTGGGATATACTCTCCACTTATCCCGTTTACCAATACTTTAACTTTCATTGAACTCTCTGGAAGGAAAACTAGGTCCTTCTCTAGCAAAAGAGTTTGAGTAGCTCCTGGGTCCCTTTAATATAGTTTAAGGTTTACCTGCATCACTTGATGAAAAAGGGGTTATCTTCCCTTTAGGCAAAAGCTCTTTATCTCTTATCTACCTTATTCACTTGCCCTGCATTCACAGCAGTGATTACCTCCAGACCCTTATTTGTAGTTAAAGCTACAATTTGATCTGTGGTATTTTCTTTTTGAGTTCCCTTTTCAGAATCACTCTTACGAACTCCAGTAAGTCCCATGGTTTTCTTTCGCAACTTCCAGCATTCTGAATGAATATGTCCCACTTTATTACAGTGGAAACACTTAGGCCTTTGAGTTTCACTTCCACCCTCAGTACTTCCTGATCTGAGGAGGAGAGCTCAAGGTATTTCCAGCCATCCATTCTTTACCCTGGCTATTTGCCTTCCTTTCACTCTCCCACTTTCTATCCTGTTCAAATTTATGGGGGTTAAGGTTTAGTTTTATGGATCAGCTCATAAGCGTCATCCATTACTGCTGCCTGTCTAGCAGTCGCAACCCTTTGGTCTTCCACATGGGTTCTTATATCAGAAGGTAGGGAGTTCTTAAATTCTTCCAAGAGAATGGTCTCTCTGAGAACTTAATAGATAGTTTCAAACTCCTCATACTCGTATCCAACTGAAAACTATTTTGCTTAAGCCTTTCAAATTCAGTGTAAGTTTGCCCAGACTGTTTCCTTAAATTTCAAAACTTGTCTGTATGCTTCGGGGACCAACTCATCTGCACACAAATGGCCTTTTTCACCACATCATAATCCCTAGAAACCTCCTCTGACAGTGAAACATAAATTTCCTGTGCTCTACCTGTTAATTTGCTCTGTATGGCCAATGTCCAGTTTTCCTTTGGCCAATTCACCTGTTCAGCTATCTTCTCAAATTAAATAAAGAATAAGTCCTGCCTCACCTCCTTATGTCTCTTTTATAACTGCCAGCGTTCTAAGCTGGAATTCTCTGTATCTCTCTTTTTTTCTTTCCTCCTTTTCTAACCCTGCCATTTCTAATTCCCTTTGGAATGCCCTTTCTCTTTCTGCTGCCTCTAGTTCCAAATTTTTTATTTGCAACTGAATTTTAGCCCATTCTAATATATCACCCCTTGGAGAACTCAGTTTCCCAGGTATTCCTTCCAGTTTTAAATGCTGTGCTAACTCTTCAATTAACTCTTCTGCCTTCTTATCTTTGGCAGACAATCCTACTCTCAATTTACTTGCTAATTTGATTAACCTAGCTTTTGGATCCCTCCTAAAATCATCAGGGACATCTCTTCCACTTGCAGGAAAGCATTAGCAGTTCCCAGTGCCGCCTTATTTTTGATTGTACAAACCTGGTGTTTCATTTCAGCTTTCTTATTATTTAATAAATCTACACCCAAATAGTAGTTGTCTTTTGTTCCAAAATATCCCGGACGAGCCCTTAAACTTTGTCATGACTCACTGGGGATTGTGCGCAGTAATATCAAGCCCCACTGTTCCCTGAGCCGCGACAAATGTGAAAAGTTTGACCAAACTACCAGATTGCCCCAATTCTACCTAACTGTTTAATATAGGTTAACAGAATACGAACACCAGGTTTGTTGTAAACTTAATAAGTAAATAACTGTTTATTGAGCAATTTGTCTTTAACTAGCGACAAAAGAAAATATGAACTGCTAACTTCTAACTCTATAACTTTAACTCTACCCCTTCTTAAACCCGCGCACGCGCGTGTGCAACACACACACACACCACAAAACGTGCATTTTAACAGTGAAATAAAACAGTCCAATAGCACCAATCTGGATTGCAGGATTAGATGGGTTGATTTTGACTGATGTCATCCAAATTCCTTGCAGTTTGTTGTGGATGACACGAGGTGGTCTCCCAGCACTTTCAGTCCATGGTTCACTGGTTGAAAAAATTGCTTTTCAATGTCTTTTCCGGTGATTTTTTTCCCCTTTTCTTCCTGACGGGTTTCAGAGAAAGCAGGTTACAGAGATGTGAGGGATAGCCAGCTAATTATTATGGCAGAATTGCTGGCATCTTACAAACACAGGAGAGAGAGGTTTCAAGTCTTCCCTCTTTGCAGCCAGGAGCGCTACTGCCTGTACTGTTACCACACAAAAAACCTAGTCTGCTGAACAGGAGCAAATTAAAATGCTGTCGTTAGGCAGTTCCCCCTAGTCCAGAACTCCTTACTCCTTTCTGGCACCATCCTGTTCTCTTATGGTACCCTATGTTCCAGGATAGCAACATTGTAGATATTCCTCATCCTGTTCCAGTGAACATGTCTTTCAACTGCATCCATGGTAGTTTTTAAAGCCACAGTGTAATTTAAAGCCACAGTCCAACAGAAATAAAAAGATATGTTCCTTCTCTATTCTGTCTATTCTGAAATATCCCCTTAAATGTCTGCCACTGGATCTCCATTGACCTATCCCTTAAACTCAATTGCCAGTTCACTTTAGCTAGCTCTGCTTTTGTGCCCTCATAATTGTCTTTATTTAACCCACCCTTCTCTTCTCAAACTCAAGCTGAATGTAAAATTCAATCATATTATGATTGCTGCTACCTCGAGGTGCCTTCACTGTGAGTTTATCAATTCATCCTATCTCATTGCACAATACAAGGTCCCGTATAACCTGCTCTCTGGTTGGTTCCAAAAAGCACTGTTGTAAGAAATTATCCCGAAAACATTCTATGAACTCCTTATCTACGCTACCCTTGCCCATCTGATTTTTCCAGTCCATAGGTAGGTTAAAATCTCCCATGATTATTTTTGTACTTTTCTGTCAAGCTTCCACTAACTCTTCTTTTATACTCTGTCCTACCATGTAGTTACAATTAGGGGTCCTGTACACCACTCCCACAAGTGACTTCTTGCCTTTATCATTTCTCATCACAACCCAAAACCACTTCTCCATCCTGGTTTCTTGAATTCAGGTCATCCCTCTCTAATGTGCTAATACCATCATTAAATGACAGAGGCACCCCTCCACCTTTCCCTAGCTTCCTGGCTTTCCTAAACGTCACGTACCCTTCAACATTCAGGTCCCAATCAGGCTCCGACTGATCTGGGGACCTATCTAAGCATTCCAGGAGGGTCCAGCCCTTGTTACTAGGCAGGAACAAATGTAACAAGCAGTGGAACATCCTGTGCTTTAAATGTTAGTCTCCACAGGCAGCAAGTTTACATAGCACACAGACGCAGAAAGAATGGATTTCATAACAAAAGTGTGATGTCCAGAAAGTGACACAATATTCCAGTTGAGGTCGAACCAGATTATTATAAAGGTTCATCATAACTTCCTTGCTTTTGTACTTTATGTCTCTGTTTATAATGCCCAGGATCCTGGGTGCCTTTTAACTTCCCGTGCCACCTTCAACGATTTGTGCATATATACCTCCAGATGCCTCTGTTCTTGCATTCCCTTTAGAATTGTACCCTTTATTTTGTATTGCCTCTCTTCTGTCTTCCTACCAAAATGCACCTCTTCACAAATCTCTGCATTAAATTTCCTTTGCCTCATGTCTGCCCATTGCACCAACCTATCCATAGCCCCTTGAAGTCTGTCGCTATCTCTTATCAGTTCACAAGGCGTCCAAGTTTTGTATATTGTGATAAGCTTGAAATTGTGCTCTGCACACACAAGTCAAAGTCATCAATATATATCAAGAAAAACAGCATTCTTACCACAGATCGTGGGGAACCCTGCTGCATAATCTTTCTTCAGTCCAAAAACAATTGTCAGTCAGCCAACTTCGTATCCAACTTTGTTGGCAAGTATATTATGCGGCGCTTTATCAAAGGCCTTTTGGAAGTACATAAACACCACATCAACTGCCTTATCCTCATCAACGATCTTTATTACTGCACCAAGAAAATCAGTCAAGTTAGTTAAACACTATTTGCCTTTAACGTATTCATGCTGGCTTTCTCTAATTAATCCACACTTGTCTAAATGACTGGTAATTTTGCCTTCTCAAATTTTACCCACTACTCAGTGTTGAGTCCCTTGCTATTTGTTGTATATATTAATGATTTGGAGGCGTGATTGGGAAATTTGCAGATTTGGCCGTGTAATCGATAGTGAAGAGGACAGTTATTGCCTCCGGAAGGATATTGATGGTTTGGTTGAGTGGGTTAAAAGTGGCAAATGGAATTCAATCCAGAGAAGTGTGAGGTAATGCAAACAAACTTAGGGAATACACAATAAAAGGGAGGATATTGAGAGGGGTAGAGAAAATGATACCGAGATTAAACTAATTGGCCTGTAGTTGCTGGATATATCGTTTTACTTTTTTCTGAACAAGGACATTGCAGTGCTTGTCCACAGGTCCCTGAAGGTGACAGGGCAGGTGGATTAAATAGTAAAAAAAGCATATGGAATGCTTTATTGGGCAAGGTATTGAATACAAAAACAGGGATGAAATGCTGGAACTATATAAAACGCTGGTTAGGCTACAGCTGGAATTTTGTGTACAGTTCTGGTCACCACATTACAGGAAGGACATAATTGCTCTGGAGAGTACAGAGGAGATTTACAAGAATGTTGCCACGGCTTGAAAATTGCAGCAATGAAGAAAGATTGGATAGGCTACGCTTGTTTTCCTTAGAAGAGAGGAATCTGAGGGGTGACTTAATTGAAGTGTACAAGATTGAGTGGCCTGTATAAGGGTAGACAGGAAAAACCCTTTTTCCCAGCTGAGGGGTCACTTAGCTGGAGGCACAGATTTAAGGTGATTGTTGGAGAATTAGAGGGGACATGAGGAAAAAATTCTTCACCCAGAGGATGGTGCGTGTCTGGAATTCGCCGTCTGGCTTGGTGGTGGAGACAGAAACACTGAACTCATTTAAAAGGTACTTAGATCTGCACCTGAAGTGCTGTAACCTTCAAGGTGACGGGCAAGGTGCTGGAAGGCGGGATTAAAATGGGTGGCTGGTTTTTAAACTTTTTTCTTTTTCGGTCAGCCTCTTGCTGTGCCGTAATTTTTCTATGGTTCCGTGGTGCCAAGGTTGAACTAATTGGCCTGTAGCTGCTTGATATATCCTTTTACTTTTTTCTGAACACGAATCTAACATTTGCAGTTCTCCAGTCCACTGGCACCACCCGCATACCTAAGGAAGACTGGAAGTTTACGCAAGGTACCTCTGCAATTTCCACCCTTTTTTCCCTCAGCATCTTCGGATGTATTGCATGTCGTCCTGGTGACTTGACAACTTTAAGTACAGCCAGTCCTTTTATTGTAAAAGCAAAATACTGCAGATTCTGGAAATCTAAAATAAAATCAAAAAAAGCTGGTAAAACTCAGCAGGACTGGCAGCATCTGTGGATAGAGAAACAGAGATAAAGTTTAGACTCCAATATGATTTGTATTTGGAACCTTGGTTCTAGACTACCCAACCAGGGGAAGCATCTTACCTGCATCTATCCTGTATGTCCCTTTTAAGTATTTTGTAGGCTTCAATGAGATCAATTCTCATTCTTTGGAACTCTAGAGAATACAGGCCCAGTTTCCCCAATCTCTCCTCATAGGACAGTCCCACCATCCTGGGCATAAGTCTGGTGAACCTTTGTTGCACTCCCTCAATGGCAGTAATGTCCTGCCTAAAGTAAGGGAACCAAAACTGCACACACTTCTCCAGGTGCAGTCTAACCAAGGTTCTATACAATTGAAGCAGGACCTCGCTATCCCTGTACTCAAATCCTCTTGTGATAAAGGCTAACATACCATTAGCCTTCCCAAATGCTGCTGCACCTGCATGTTAGCCTTCAGTGATTTATTGACAAGATGTACCCTTGGTACATCTACACTTTCCAACCTCTTGTCATTTAAGAAATACTCTGCATATCTGTTCCTTCTACCAAAGTGGATAACTTCACATTTTTTCACATTATATTCCATCTACCATGTTCTCGCACACTCATTAAGTCTGTCCAAATCCTTTTGAAACACTTTGCATCTTCCTCACAACACACATTCTCACCTAACTTTGTGTCATCTGTAAATTTGGAAATGTTACATTTGGTTCCCACACCCAAATCATTGATATATATTGTGAACAGCTGGGGCCCAAGTACTGATCCTTGCGGTACCCCACTAGTCACTGCCTGCCGATGAAAGAATGACCCGTTTATTCCTACTCTGTTTTCAGTCCGTTAGCCAACCCTTAATCCATGCAGTATATTACCTCCTATCCCATGTGCTTTAATTTTGCTAACCAACCTCCTGTGGGGGGACTTTGTCAAATGCCTTCTGAAAATCCAAGTATGCTATGTCCACCGACTCCCCCTTATAAATTCTGATCATAACATCCTCAAAAAGCTCCAACAAGTTTGTTAAATGTGATTTTCCATTCATAAATCCATGTTGACTATGACCAGTCAGATCATTATTATCCAAGTGTCCATTTATCACATCCTTTATTGTAGATTCTAGCATTTTCCCTACTACTGATGTAAGGCTGACAGGTCTGTAATTCTCTGTGTTCTCTCTCCCTTCCTTCTTAAATAGTGGGGGGACACCAGGATGTCACTGAACGGCTGCAGGGCATCCTGAAGGGGGAGGGTGATAAGGCAGAGGTCATGGTACATGTTGGTACCAATGATATAGGTAGAAAGAGGGATGAGGACTTGCATCAAGAATTCAAGGACTTAGGCAGTAGACAAAAAAGCAAGACCCCTCAGCTTGTAATCTCTGGATTACTCCCGGTGCTACTGAGCTCAGAAATAGGAGAATAGCGCAGATGAATACATGGGTTAAGAGTTGGTGCAGGAGGGAGGGTTTTAGATTCCTAGATCACTGGGACTGTTTCTGGGGAAGGTGGGACCTGTACAAGCAGGACAGTCTACATCTGAACCAGAGCGGGCGGGCTTGCTAATGCTGTTGGGAGGAGTTTAAACTAATTCAGCAGGGGGAGGGGACACAGAAATACAGTAAAACAATCAAATCAGAGGGAGTACAGCTGCATTAAGTTTCAAGGGAGTAAAGCAAGGCTGGATGGCCTCAACTTTAATGCCAGGACCATTACAGGTAAAACGGATGAGTTAAGGGTGAGGATTGACACGTGGAATTGTGATATTGTAGCCATCACTGAGATGTGGTTGAGGGAGGGGCAGGATTGGCAGCCCAACATTCCGGGATATAGAACCTTCAGGCGAGACAGGGGAAGGGGTAAAAGAGGAGGAGACATTGCATTATTAGCCGAGAAGTCAGTTACTGCAGTAAGGAGAGATGATATCTTGGAGGGGGCATCAAATGAAGCTTTGTGGGTAGAGCTTAGGAATAAAAAAGGGGCAGCCGCATTGTTAGGTGTTTATTATAGACCCCCAGATAGTCAGTGGGAAATTAAGGAGCAAATATGTGCGCAATTTGCAGAGGTGTGTAAAAACAATAACAATAGGGTAATTATATTAGGTGATTTCAACGTTCCCAACATTAATTGGGATAGACATAGTGTTAAGGGCTTGGATGGAGTGGAGTTCTTGAAATGAGTACAGGAGAACGTTTTAGGTCAATATGTAAAGGGTCCAACAAGGGACGGCGCAGTGCTGGACCTAATTCTGGGGAATGAAGCCGGACAGGTGGCTGAGGTGGTGGTGGGGAGCATTTTAGTGATAGTGACCACAACATGTTACAATTTATGGACAAAGAAATTGACAAGTTGCAAAATAATGTTTTGGATTGGGGGAGAGTGGATTTTAGTAAAATAAGGCAGGATCTGGCCAAGGTAGACTGGGAACAGCTACTTGTGGGGAAATCTACAGAGGAGCAGTGGAGGGCGCTCAAAAAGGAAGTAGGGAGGGTAAAGCTCAACATGTTCCCTCTAGGGTGATAGGAAGGAGTAACAAGCCCAGAGAACCATGGATGACCAGAGGTATTCAGGATATGATGAGAAGGAAAAGAGAGGCTTTTAGCAGGTACAAGGGGAGCAAATCAGCGGAGGCATTAGTGGAGTACAGAAAGTGCAGGGTGGAGCTTAAGAAAGCAATTCGGAGAGCAAAGAGGGGATATAAGAAAGTTCTGCCTGGTAAAAGTAGGGAATATCCCAAGATATTCGATAAGTATATCAATGAGAAGTGGATAACCAGGGAAAGAGTACGGCCCATAAGGGACCAAGGGGGAAATCTATGGGTGGAGCCAGAGGACATCGATAGAGTGTCGAACGAAAACTTCACACCCGTCTTCACCCAAGAGAGTGAGGATGAAGGTATCGAACTCTGGGAGAGAGACTGCGAGGTTCTTAAGCAAATTGATATAGAGAGTGACAAGGTATTGGAGGTGTCGGCAGGCATAAAAGGGGACAAATCTCCAGGTCCGGATGATTTGTGTCCCAGACTGCTGAGGGAGGCAAGGGAGGAGATCACAGGGGCTCTGACCCAAATTTTTAATTCCTCTCTGGCCACGGGGGAGGTGCCAGAGGACTGGAGAACAGCTAATGTGGTTCCGCTATTTAAGAAGGGTTATAGAGATAAGCCAGGGAACTACAGGTCAGTGAGTCTCATGTCAGTGGTAGGGAAACTATTGGAGAAAATTCTGAAGGAGAGAATCTATCTCCACTTGGAGAGGCAAGGTTTGATCAAGGATAGCCAGTATGGCTTTGTCAGAAGGAGGTCATGCCTAACAAATTTGATTGAATTTTTTGAGGAGGTAACCAGGTGTGTTGATGTGGGTAGTGCAATTGATGTAGTTTATATGGATTTCAGCAAAGCCTTTGACAAGGTCCCACATGGGAAACTTATAAAGAAGGCAAATGCACATGGGATACAGGGTAATTTGATAAGGTGAATTCAAAATTGGCTTGGTTGTAGGAGACAGAGGGTAATGACAGAGGATGCTTTAGTGATTGGAAGCCAGTGTCTATTGGCGTACCACAGGGATCTGTGCTGGGTCCCCTATTATTCGTCATTTATATAATTGAAATAGGTGACTATGTGGGGGGTAGGATTAGTATGTTTGCGGATGACACAAAGATTGGCCGGGTGGTTAACAGTGAGGTTGAGTGTCTTGGGCTACAGGAAGATATAGCTGGGATGGTCAAATGGGCACATAAGTGGCAGATAGCATTTAACCCTGAAAAGTGTGAGGTGATACACTTTGGAAGGAGTAATTTGACAAGGAAGTATTCAATGAACGGCAAGACACTAAGAAGTTCTGAGGAATGAAGGAACCTTGACGTGTGTGTCCATAGATCTCTGAAGGCGGAGGGGCATGTTAGTGGGGTGGTGAAAAAGGCATATGGGACATTTACCTTTATCAATCGAGGCATAGATTACAAAAGTAGGCAGGTCATGTTGGAGTTGTATAGAACCTTGATGAGGCCACAGCTGGAGAACTGTGTGCAGTTCTGGTCGCCACATTATAGGAAGGATGTGATTGTACTGGACGGGGTGCAGAGGAGATTCACCAGGATGTTGCCTGGGATGAAACATTTAAGTTATGAAGAGAGGTTGGACAGACTTGGGTTGTTTTCTTTGGAGCAGAGAAGACTGAGGGGCGACCTGCTCGAGGTGTACAAGATTGAGGGGAGTGGATAGGGAGCAGTGTTCCCCTTAGTTGAAGGGTCAGTCGCGAGGGGACATAAGTTCAAGGTGAGGGGCAGGAGGTTTAGGGGGGAAATGAGGAAAAACTTTTTTACCCAGAGTGTGGTGCCAGTCTGGAATGCGTTGCCTGGGAGGGTGGTGGAGGTGGGTTGCCTCACATCCTTTTAAAAGTACCTGGATGAGTACTTGGCATGTCGTAACATTCAAGGCTATGGACCAAGTGCTGGTAAATGGGATTAGCTAGGTAGGTCAGGTGTTCCTCATGTTTTGGTGCAGACTCAATGGGCTGAAGGGCCTCTTCTGCACTGTGTGATTCTGTGACATTTACTACCTTCCAATCTCTAGGAACTGTTCCAGAATTTATAAAAATTTGGAAGATGATCACCAATGCGTCCACTATCTCCATAGGTAGCTCTTTAGCACCCTGGGATGTAGAATATTGGGCCCAGGGACTTATCAACCTTCAGTTCCATTAATTTCTCCAACACAACCTTCTTACTAATACTAATTTCTTTCAATTCCTCATTCTGCCTAGTCCTTTGGATCTCTAATTCTGGGAGATTTCTTATATCTTCCTCAGCGAAGACAGACACAAAATATTTCACTTAGTTTCTCTGCCATTTCTCTATTCTCCATTATAAATTCTCTTGACTCTGCCTGAAATGGACCTACATTTGTCTTAGTCAAAAGTTTACTTTTTATGTATGTGTAGAAGCTTTTGCAGGCCGTTTTTGTTCTTTTTGCTGGTTGACATTCATATTCTATTCTTCCTTTCTTTATCAGTTTCTTGGTCCTCCTTTGTTGTATTCTAAAATGCTCCCAATCCTCAGATTTGCTACTATTTCTAGCAATTTTATAGGCCTTTAGTTAATTCTATACAATTCTTAACTAACTTTGTTAGCCATAGTTGACTGACTTTTCATTTTGGACTTTTGTGCTTTGAAGGAAAGTATAGTTGCTGTAAACTATGTAATAATTCCTTAAAGACTATCCATTGCCAAGATACCAGCATACTTTTTAATGTATTTTTTCCGATCCACCTCTGCCAATTTGCCCCTCATACTTTCATAATTACTTTGTTGAAATTTGACAGCCTGGCTTCAGATTGCTTTCAAACATAATGTAAAATTCTATCATATAATGGTCACTCATCCCAAAGGTTCTTTACAACAAGATTATTAATTAGCCCTTTCTTGTTACATAATACGAGATCTAAAATAGCCTGTTCTTTAGTTAGTTCCTCAACATACTGCTCTAGAAAACCACCTCTGACACACTCCAGAAACTCGTCCTGTACAGCATTACTCCTGATTTGGTTTGCCCAGTCTATATGCAGATTGAAGTCACCCATGATCACTGTATTATCCATGCTACATGCTTCTCTAATCTCCTGGTTAACTATAACTTCTTCCTTGATATAGACAGATGCTCATTTAGTACCACAGCCATGCTGTCTGCCTCCAAGCGAAGGTCCCCTATTTGGTCCCTAATTGTCCCACTCTTCCATTTTCTACCTCTTTACTATTTATGTGTTTATAGAAGACTTTTGGATTACCTTTTATGTTAAGTGCCAGTATCTTTTCATATTCTCTCGTTGCTTCTCATTTTTTTTCCCACATCCCTTCTGAACTTTCTATATTTAGCCTGGTTCTCCCTTGTGTTATTAACTTGACATCTGTTATGCCCCCTTTTTTCTGCTTCATCTTACTCTCTATCTCTTTCATCTATAGAGAGCTGTGGCTTCGGTTGCACTGTAGTGTTCTCCTAAATCATTACAGCCACCCCACCTCCTTTCTTTCCTGAACACCTGATAACCAGGAATATTTATTGTGTAGTCCTGCCTTTTTTCAAGACAAGTCTTCATTATCGCCATAACATCACATTCTGTGGCTATTTGCACCTTATTTACCACACTTGTGTGTTTACATACATGCACTGTAAACTTACTTTAGACCTTATCGCATTACGTCTTAGTCGGACCACCATCTAATACCTTACTACTTCTTACTCTAGTGCTATCTGCTTCCCCACACCTTTGATCACCTTGTTTATTCTTTCGAATGCTACATCCTAGCTCCCATACCCTTGCCAAGTTAATTTAAACCCTCCCAAACAAGATTGGCAAACCATCCTGCAAGGACATTAGCCCAGGCTCTGTTTAGATGCAACTCATCCAGCTTGTAAAGGTCCAACTTCCCCCAGAGTTAGTGGGATCCAGAGTGCAGAATTTGCTTCCTTTTCTGTCCTCCGCTACTGCTGCTTTGCCTCATCATTAAGATGTACCTCAAAGCGTGATACAGATTGATGGACAAGTTGTTGCCATTTTGAATGATTGGTAACAAACTCCTCTCAGTCATTAATGCCAATGCTGCCATGCTTCTGAGAGCATCAGAGTGTCTTTGAAGCATTTTCATTGTCCTCCCCAGAAAGCTAGCCATTTGAGAGTTGAGAAAACAGGATCTGGCAGAGTAGACACTTTTCAGCCATCCAGACATGGCGTCTAGTCCATTGACATTGATTTTTCAGGAGTTTTGCCTGAATGCTTGTGGATTTGGCTTCAGGAAGGACTCTAGCTTTTGTTTAACAGTGTTCCCACTGAATCTGAGGATGCGTCAGAGGATTTGCTGATGGAATTTCTCTAACACTGTCCCAGGTCTCACCGCAGTACAGGAGTGTGGTACAGCAGCTCTGTACAATAGGACTTTTGTTGACTTGTGGAGGTCTTTGTTGTGAAACACTCAGTGCCATAGTTTGTAGAAAGCTGAGCTGGCACAGCTGATCTGGTGTTGGATCTCCTCATCAATGGTGGCCTTTTGAGAGAGGTTTTAGCCCAGTTATAGAAAGTGTTCAATATATTCGAGAGTATTGCCTTATGCATGTGTGGGAGATGCAGTATTTGGCTGACTAGATATTGATATGAGTTTCGCTCTGGCAATATTCAAGCAGAGGCTGAGTTCCTCGTATGCAGAATTGAAAAGATTGAGAGTGGCTTGCAAATCTGGTACAGAGTGAGCAGTCATCACCAAATTGTCAGCTTAGTTTTGGCATTGAGGTGGCTGAGGTTAAAGCGGTTTCCATCGAGGGGGTATTTAATACTGACACCAGAGGGCAGTTGAGCTTTGAGGTGAATAGCCACTGTCAGGTAGATTGTAAATAGTATGGGGGGCTATCACACAGCCTTGCTTGACCTCGGCATCTGCTTCAGATCTCCCATTCCAGTCAGTTGCAGTCATATCATCATAAAACGGTTGCAGGATTGTGATGAAGTTTCTTGGGCATCCAAATCTTTGGAGCACAATGCACAGAGCATCACGATTTACTGAGTCATATGCTTTGGTCAGGTCGGGTCAGGTCAACGAATGCAATGCAGAGTTTCTGATGTCATTCTCGACGTTTTTCTTGGATTTGTTTGGCAATAAAGACCATGTCAGAGGTTTCTCTGGAAAGTCTAAAGCCATACTGTGTCTCTGGGAGGATTTCCTCAGCCATAAGAAGTAGACAATGCAGGAGAATGTGTGTCAACATTTTCCTTATTCTAGACGAGAGGGAAATGCCTTGATATTTTCCATAGCATGATTTGTTTCCCAGCTAGAAGATAGTAAGAATGTTGCATTCCTGAAGCCTGGGGGTGGGTGTGGGGGAGGGGGTCTTTTTCCTCCCAAATCCATAGGCTGAGAGCATGGAGTCTGGATGTGAAAAAAAAGTCCACCAGTGTTGAAGACCTCAGCTGGGATACCATCAGGACCTTAGGCTTTGCTTTTTGTCCGTTTGTTTGCTTGTTACAGCTCTCCCATTGATGGCAGATCACCCATGTATTCTACTGGAGGACAGCCTGGAGATTATTAGTTGCCACTGTAGATTCATGGTTGAGGAGTTGTTGAAAATGTTCCTTGCAGCATTGATGGGTAGCATTGCTATCCTTAGGAAAGAGAAACACCATCTTGTGAGTGAAAAGGATTTTATTCCATTCGACCTTGTCCTCTAGATGGCCTTGGAGACTTCAAAAAAGCTTCACGAGTGACAATGGTCAGTATACTGTTGGATCTCTCAGGCTTTCTCAACCCACCACATATCCTTTATCTTCCAGATTTGTCTTTGGATGTCAGCCTTGAGCAGTTGGAGTGCAGCCCTCTTGATTTCTGACTTTTGGTTGTTCTGCCGGGCAGTGAAGGTTGCTTGTTCTTGTTCTAAGAGATCACATATTTCAGCATCTTTTCATCGAACCAATCCTGTTGATGACAATAATAGAACCCAATGGTCTGGGCACAGGATTCTAGTACAGCTGACTTTATTTGATCTCACTGTTCTGGAATTGATTTGGATGTCTGATGCTTTTTCAAATTGGTCGTGAACTACACTTGGGGTAGAATTTTTGCTCGGCTCCCAGGCGTGCGCCCAACCCTCTTGAGTGTGAAATAACGTTCTCCTGCTTCCCGACCACCCCTGCCAAGCCCACCTGACGAGAGCAAAATTCTGCCCTTGGAATTCCTCTCTTTGGTTGGACTGCCCTAAGATTGAGACATTGATCTTCTTCCTTTTGAACTTTGGAGCCTTGCAATGTATTGGTGCTAGTTGGATGTTCATCACTGATCAAACATGTCAATGGTCTGCCCAGTGGGCATCAGTCCCTCACGTGGATCAAGTGATACAAACATCACTTGTATCTTTGACCTGAACAATGACATAATCCAGAAGGTGCCAATGTTTTGATCTAGGATACCTCCAAGAGGTTTTAAATTTGTCCTCTGGCGGAAGACGGTGTCTGTTGTAATGAGGCTATGCTGAGCACAGTTTGTCAGCAGGAGGACGTCATCCGGCTTTTCCCACCTGGTTTTCACAATGGTTCCGCTCCAGACACTGGAGGCATACCCAACACTGATGTTAAAGGCCCCAAAGGTAGATTTTTTTCTTCGTTTGGGATGGCAATGAGGATTTCATCAAGGTCAGAATAGAGGTTTTACTTGACATGTTCTTTATAAGTTCTGATGATGGTGGCATATTGGTTATGGCTGAGCTGTAGACGAAGTGCCATGAGTTTTTCATTTACACAACTGGGAAATTCTGGCAGTGCATCCAAGATCCTGTTCCAGATGGAAAAACCAACTCCATTGGCACGAGGGTTCCTATCAACTTTTCCTTTCCAGTAAGAGATGTATCCCCTTGGAAGTGTTGCCAGCGTGGTCAGACTGATCAAGGTATATTGGCATTGGGTTATGGGTGAGTGGCTGGCCACAGACCTGGACATGAAGTTCTTCCCTGGCATAGTTGTTCAGGTGGAAGGCTGAATTTGATTGAAGTCTCCATTTTATGAAGTAGGTTTCTGGAGAGCAGAGGCCTCTCAGTGTTCTGAAATTCATTAGCTTGGAAAGCCAGGGCCAAGTCATCAGCATGTGTGATGAGCCATGATTTGAGGGAGGAAGGTTACTGGCAGGGTCAGTGCGAGGACTGATCTCTGTGAGAACCCTTTGTTGGTTATGTGTGGACAACTGATTTGATTGCCAAGGTGCACGTGAAACTGCTGGTTGCTGACCATGGGAGTTGATTAGTTGGCTTGACAATAGCTATTATCTTGGGCTGGTGCCAGATGTTTGGAATGGTGCCTGTGCTGTAGTTTTGTTAACCATTTTCTTCCCTGTGATATGATGTTCATCAGGAATTCTAAGTAAATCCCATTGTTTTCAGGGAGCTGTCCACTTCCTCTTGTGTGTAATGGCTTAAGAAGTGTGTCTGCTCTGGGGCAGCCTCGAGAGACTTTTTACCGTCCACTTATCTTCCCTGCTGGTCAGTACCTTTGGGCGGAAATTTCCCAGATTTTCACGAAGTGCGGTAGCGAGTGGGTAAAATGTCGTTTTCACGCCGTTTCGTCCCAAACCTGCCTCATTATTTATGCACTCCCGGGAAACACGTTGTTTTCATGGCAGGCGGGCTCTCATTCGCCCACCAGCCATCGCCCCACCGCTGCATCACGCCAGCAGCCATGTTTAAAAGGGAGCCACCAGCACACCGCTCATCGCTACCAGCTCACCACTGCTACCTGGGAGACATCGGCAGCAAAGGATAAAAGACCACAGTCCCCCCAGCTTAATAACTGGTCCCTTGAGCGATTGCTGGATGCTGTGGAGGACCGCCAGGAAGTCCTGTACCCCCGCTCTGGCCACAGGATGGGCAGTGGCTTGAGAGGCAGTAGCAACGATGGTCAGTGTCAATGCCCTTCAGAAGAGGATAGCAGGATAGCCGCCCTGTGCCGCAAGGGGATGAATGGTCTCTGTTCCGCCAGGGTAAGCCACTCTTCTCATCACTCTCAACTCTCACACCCACAAACCCAGCACGTATCCACAGGGCCCTCACTCACTGCCAGTTCAAGGGACATCACCATTCACTCTCTCACACAAACCTTCGTTGTCCTCAGCCCGTCCGCGGGACCACTCACCACCTCACAAGCCAGGCACATCTATCATCTGGCCTGGCAGGCATCCTGATTACACTTTCTCCATCTCTATCCATGGAGGACAAGCTGGTACACAACAAGAGGGAGAGGTCACAGACCGGTGGTGGAATGCCTGAAATCAAGGTCCTCATGGACTTTGTAAACAGAGCCATCCAGCTGGCCGGTGATGACCAGGACCGGTCCTGTGCTGACGGTGAGGTCGGCGCTGCTCTACCAAGTGAGAATCCAGCAGTACAACATCCATCAGACAACCATGCTGTCAGTGTTGTGTCCTGTTTCACAGGCCACTGCCATGCACAAATTATCTCTCCTTGCTTTCGCAGGCACATCTGCCAAACAGCTGTCAGAGTCCATGACCCAGGGCCTCCAATCAAGCCCCAAAGAAACTTCCGAAGGGGAATCTGAAGGCCTCCTCTCTGAAGTCCCGCCACAGCGCTCACCCACACCCTCCACCAGCACAGAGAGACACACACCTTAGTGGGACCTAGCTTTAGAATAGACACGGGATCACAATCTGGTGAGCACATCACACTGTCTGATCCAAACAGGTGGCGGCAGAGACTTCCCAGGCCCCCGGCGTTCGGAGGACTGCTGGAGGCCAGAAATTTGCTGAGTTGCAGTTGATGTAGTCCACAGTGTGCAGTGATGGAGGCCTGAGCGCCACATGGGTGCAGTCAATGACACCCTGCACCTGTGGGGATCTGGGCAAATCCAATGGCGCTTGCATCCTGGCTGTCCCGGTCCCAGGCGACATGCACAAAGTCGAGAAGATGGCATCCGTGACCTCATGGATGCATTTATGCATGGTGGCTTGTGATATCCTGCAGCAGTCACCTGTGGGAGCCCTGAAAGGAGCCACTGGCATAGAAATTGAGTGCCACAGTCATTTTCACAGCTACTGGCAGTGCATGCCCTCCATGTCCCCTTGAAACCAAGTCTTGTAGTAAGTGGCAGATGTGAGCCACCAGTTCCCTAGACATGCGCAATTGTCGGTAACACTGGTTCTCGGTCACCTGCAGGAATGGTAGGCGGCGTCTATGGACCCTGGGTATCGCTAGGCGCCAACCAGCTCACTGTCATTCCTGGGCAGTGTGTGTTGGGCCCCAACAGCCCCTTCTTCCTGAGGTTGCTGCTCCTGCCGTTGCTTGACCTGGCGCCTCAGTCGCTCTGTCCTCTCTTCTCTCTGTAGGCCATCAGGCATACAGCTAGGTCACCAGGCTCCATGCTCCTGATGTAGTCCTCCTGCAGCATGAAAGAGAGAGAGACTGGGTGAACTTGGCACCTTTCCTGTGTGAAGGACAGTCCCTTAATGCTTCCCGGAGAGTGCTGGCCACCCCTCAGATGGCCACAGATGAGTGCGCTGCATGGCTGCTTATCAGCCTGCGACATGAGGGAACAGCTCCTAGGTGGGATGCTCAGATTGCAAGAGGCTGTGAGCACCTCCAGCAGTGACTGCTACATGGTCAGCGTTATCGAGGAGATTGTACATCGTGTGCAGCCCAACTGCCCTGTGATCTAGTAAAGTGGTCGCAGACTTGCAGGCTGTGCCAGTGGAGGGGGGTGGTTAGGGAGATGGGGAAGGGAGTGGCACTTTGGTGCCTCTGCATTGCTTGCAAGGGCAGGCAGATGAGGAGCCCAACCCCAATCGTATCACTGTGGCTGCACCTGAACTGTCTCAGTTGCAGAGGAATGGTCAGTTTATGGAGGTGTCCCTAATGCGTGGCCAGTTCCCTCACTTACCCTGCCCCCCACTTCGATTTCTTGTGCACGGGATCCAATACCAGGGCAGCAGTAGCCCCCCCACCCCCACCCCCGCCAAGATCAACAGTCACCTCAGTGGCTGGGCAGTTGTCCACCGGACGACATCCGCTTCCGCGAACAGTGGCCCCCATGCCAGTGTGGCACTTCACCCCGGCACCCCTGAAACCTGCAAAGCAACAAGCAACCCTGGTGAACTGTGGAAAACGATGCAGTTCACTCACCTCAGTTCCCCCAAAGTGAAGGCCGCCAAATGCACGTTCACCTATGTGCCATTGCGAAATACACTGACGTGCTTTCCCGCCGTTGTGGACGGACAATCCAGTGGAGGTCCCAGATCCTGGCGGGATGGCTTTTAATGTGATTTGCTGATGTATCACAATGAGCTCCCCGATGACTATTGGAGGGAAACGTGGCCTGCCGTCGGCGGGCTGAGTGGAAGATCACAACCTGCCTTCCTGCCATCGTGAAACCGATCGTCCCATATTGTCCGTGCACGCCACTTATCAAGCCCGCTATCTGTGGGCACGGAAAATTCCGCCCTTTGAGTTTATTAGGAGTTGTGAAGCAACAGCATCACTGTTGAGTCTGGGTCACTGGTATTGTTGTTGCTCGAGGGACTCGAGGAATGTAACCTTAAGGACAGTCTTGGCTCAGTCGTAATTCTCTTTTCAGATACTTGTGATTTCAAGGTCCACTTCTCATAATTTAGACTAACACTTAAGTGCTGCTTTCAGATGAGATGTCAAACTGTGTCTCCATGCCTGCTTAGTTGGATGTGTGTTTTTTTAAAAAATGCTTTATTTGAAAAAGACCAGGTTTGGTGTCCTGACCAACATTGAGCTCTCACCCAACATCATCATAATGGGTAATCTCATTTATCTCATTGTTATCGGAACTTTGGTCTCTGCAAATTTGCTCTTGTATTTGCCAACATTGAAACATGACTGAGCTTGAAAAGTATTTCATAGACTGTGAAGCATTTTGGGACATCCTGAGGCTATGGAAGGTGCTAATTACATGCAAGTTTTTTCTTTAACTCTTTCATCTTGCATTGCAGGTGTATGGTTGGGGTTACAATGGTAATGGGCAACTTGGATTGGGCAGTAATGGCAATCAGCCGACCCCATGTAGACTGGCAGCATTGCAAGGAATTCATGTGTGTCAGGTATGTTTGATACTTCTGGTAATTAGTGGTAGACTAAATGTCATCTTGGCTTGTTGGTAACGCTTTCTTATTAGCCAGCATTCTGCTATAGGCCAGAGTTTGTAAGTTCAATGAAATGTCACTCCAGGACATTATCCAGATGGGACACTTCATTGTAATACTGAGGGAATGTTGTATTGTTGAAAGAACCATCTTTTGGCTGAGATGTTAAACTAACACCCAAATGCCTGTTTTTTTTTTCCAAAGAAGAGCAGAATTTCTTCTGACATTATAAACAATGTCAGACATCCTCACAACAAACAGATTAACTGGGCATTCTTTATTGCTGACTTTTGGGCTTTCAGTGTACATAGGTTGGCTACTGTATTTGCCTGTATAACAATGCAAGTATGCTTTAGAAGGAAATCTGAAATATTTTGGGATAATATGAAGACCTTAAAGGTGCTTTGTAAACATTCTATCTCCTTGTACATATCTGCGCAAAAGATTAAAAAAGACCATTGGAGTAGTAAGTGATGGTGGTGAAGTCATCATAGGTAACATTGTGGTGGATAATACTGCAACACACTTTAAAGAGCATGTACAGCCATTCCTGGCTGTGTGTGTTGCAGCCTCTCCTGTTCAGGCTCATGGTTCCCCAATTCCTGCTCTTGCATGCTTCTACTCTCCTGGTCCCTGTCTCACAAGTAATAGTGATGGGGTAGGGAAGTGTGAGTGCATTAAGATTAATTTCCTAATCTCCAGTTAATCATGCTGACAGAGGTGGGGGGGGGGGGTAGTCTATTTGTAAACTATAAGATTTATTTGATTGCAAAGCAGAAGAGGGTTTATCTTATGCATGGATCACCTTATGTGAGATTGTATTTGCACTGGCACTAAGATGAATGGTGTATTATACTGATTTAAACATCTGCACTGAGCTCCACACCCACTATTAAGCTTTAAAGTATTGTCAGTGCTAATGTCCTCATCACAGTCAAATAAGATCCAGGAAATTGTCCAGCTCATGTCCATAGCACTCCTGTGTGATGTAAAGCCCAAGCAGTGTGAAGCTGTTTCCTTTAGAAGTAGTTACATGCTGCTGCCCCTGAGATCAACTTGGTACTTGACTCTGCTATTTGCTAGAACTTTTTGTGTTGCTGTGTAGAGGTACAGTAAGACTGGGTATATTTACATTGCTGGTCAAAGACCGATCGCTCCAGTGAGCTGTTTGCAGCTGGTATAGTATAGGGTTCCAAACCTGCATTTCTATGCCTTTGGAGCTCTGTGTATAAACGCAACCTAACATGACTCACCTTCAAGTAAAATCTACACCTTGTGGTCTGGTACAAGAAGTAAGTGTTGATTAATACTAGCTTACCTGAGCTGTGGTTAGAATGTTGTTCTTGTTTCAGCTTGAAAGTATCTGATGCCAATGTTTGCTACTTGTAACTTTACTTTTAGATTGTCTGCGGTTACGCTCACACTCTGGCATTGACAGATGAGGGATCACTCTATTCCTGGGGAGCTAATGCATATGGCCAGCTGGGCAGCGGCATTAAAAGCAACCAGTCTTGTCCTGTGCAGATCATTGTGGATCGGGAAAGGTAATGATTGGTGGTAAAATCTCAGACATCGCCCAGTTAACATTAACAGCTACTCTTTAAATTAGATATGGCAGAAGACTTCAGTTTTCTTTTTCATTTTTAAAGTACTGTTTAATAAAACCTTTTACATTCTTTATACAATGATCTGTTAGAATAATTCTGGATGACTTTCGTGTTGTATCTGATGATAGTTGGGTGATCACCGTAACATAGATAATGAATTAAAAACAAAAATTGCTGGAAATACTCAACAGGTCTGACAGCATCTGTGGAGAGTATGACAGAGTTAACGGTTCGCGTCTGTATGACTCTTCATCAGGATTGTTGTGCCTGCAGCTTGTTTTGTCACTTAAGTGACATGTTAGCAGTACTCCTCAGTTTTTGTGTCGTAGCAGAGGATATTGGAACCTTACAGCATTGAAAGAGGTTGACAGCCCATTGTGCTTGTGCTGACTTCTCTGAAGGAGCTATTCACTTAGTCTCTTGTCCTATATCTATTGTTTTTTTTTCTTTTCCAAATACTTATCTATTCCCCTATTATTGTAGGGGGAAAGCTGTCATGGGATTCTGCTCCCACCACTGTTTCTGGTTGCACATTCCACACCCTAACAACCCTCTGTGCTTTTAAAAAAGAACATTTTAAGAAATCCTAACCAATCCTAAGTCTTAAATTTACTGACTATGCACCCAGTAAAAATAGCCTTTTTTTCTAATTTACTTCATCAAAATGTCTCCATTTTGATCACTGTTTCTAGAATGTATCCACCAACTTTGTGTCATTTATCAAGTAAATTGTTGAAAATTTGAAATACCATGGTTAAACACAATAATGGATCTGGGTTTTTTATTTGTATTAGCTTGTTTTAACTGTTATTGTAATAGAAAGAAGCTGACTGGTGATTAGGTTTCCTTACGTATTTTAATATGGTGAAAGAGTTTTGAAATCCAGGAATTTCTTTTTCTTCCGATGTAACTTTTTTTCAAAAAGAAAAATTGTCAGCAAAATATCTTTGGGGTAGCAAACAAAGCATCCCTGTCCTTCAGTAAACAGAACCTTGAACATCGAGAATGTGCCAGACACTTAATGCCAGGTGGAAAAAAATTGCAACATCTGGTTAAGGCTTCTTAGCTTTAGGTGCTTTGAAATATCAGAAAGTCAAAAGAAATTCCTTTAGAGGAACTGTTGGTGCTAATTTTCAAACTGACCTATTTTCTTTTTATGTTAGTGAAAATGTTTCTTCTTATGAGCCATAAAATTGTCCATTGAACTAATGTAAAATAAACCCCAATGTGTAACACATGTAAATAACTCTTTCTATTCACTCAAATACCCAGCATGACCTTCATGGGCAGTATTTTATACCCAAGGGATTTACATTTAGTATGCTTTCCTCTGAACTACTTACTGGACCCTATCTCTGTCACATTTTTGCTGCTGTCTAGGATTGTGGAGATTGCAGCCTGCCATTCCACTCACACCTCAGCTGCTAAGACCCAGGGTGGTCAGGTGTACATGTGGGGCCAGTGCCGGGGACAGTCAGTCATCCTCCCACAGCTCACTCACTTCTCTTGCACGGATGATGTTTTTGCCTGCTTTGCCTCTCCAGCAGTTACATGGCGCTTGTTGTCCGTAGGTAAGATGATTATATCTTATGACTGTTTTCCACTGAATATGTATGAGGATTGGAAGTTTCATTCATAAAAATTGATTGTTGCACGTCTTATTCCAAGTAGCTGTTTAGTATAATTTGCAATGTCAGTGAATAATTGCAAGAACAATAATCAATAGTCTGACTCATAGTCTAGTGATTGTTTCTTATTCATTCATGGGGTGTGGGCATTACTGGCTGGGCCAGTATTTATTGCCCATCCCTAATTGCTCTTGAGAAGGTGGTGGTGAGCTGCCTTCTCGAACGGCTGCAGTCCATATGGCGTAGATACGCTCACAGTGCCGTTAAGGAGGGAGTTCCAGGATGTTGACCCAGCGACAGTGAGCGTTCTGACATCGCTTTAAGTTGATATTTTTAAAAATTATAATTTGATTTTGCATTCAGCAATATAATGTGGCAAATATAAGAAAGGGATTAATTGTTTATTCACTGAGGGTAAAAAAACAATGGGCTTGGAGAGTAGCACAATAGCAATTTAAAAAAACTGAAAATATTCAAATTGTAACTTTGTAATTCTCCAAACTACTTTTACCTTTCCTAAAAAGCTCTACATTTGAAAAGTTGCATAAAGTAAATTACAGTCAAAACAAATGGATGTCATTGTTTTTAACCCAAAAGTATACAACCCAGTATTTTTTAATGAAAGCACGAAGCCTTCCTTAAGTCTTCCATTTCATAGGGGGCACAGTCCTAAATTAAAATGACTGTACAGGAATTTTAACAAGTACATTCACAATCTCATAACTCCAGGCACCTTAATCAGACTCGTGCAATCATTGAAGCAATATTTGGTCTCATCCACCTTAAAATATTGATTCCTTGTTCATGGGATGTGGACATTGCTGGGAAGGCCGGCATTTGCTGTACATCACTAATTGCCCTTGAGAAAGTGGTGGTGCGCCGCCACCTTGATTCATTGTAGCCCATGTGGTGTAGGTGCACTCACAGTACCATGAGGGATTTTGACATAGCGATGATGAAAGGAACAGCAGTATATTTCAAAGTCAGGATGGCATGTGACTTGCTGGAGGTATTTGAAGAGGTAACAGAGTGGGGGTTGATAAGGGCAATGCTGTTGATGTGGTGTTCATGGACTTCCAAAAGGCATTTGATATGGTGCTGCACAACAGACTTGTGAGCAAAGTTATAACTATTGGAATAAAAGGGACAGCAGCAACATGGACATGAAAATAGCTGAATGACAGAAAACTGAGAGTAGTTGTTAATGTAAGTTTTTCAGGCTGGATAAAGGTTTGTAGTGGAGTTCCCCAGAGGTCAGTGTTGGGGCCCTTGCTTTCCAGAGATATAGTAATGATCTGGACCTTGGTGTATAGGGCACAATTTCAAAATTTGTGGAAGATATGAAACTTGGAGGCATTGTAAACTGTGAGGAGGATAGTGTAGAACTTCAAAGGGAAACAGACAGGTGGCAGATGAAGTCCAATCTGAAGCAATGTGAGGTGATTCATTTTGGTAGGAAGAACATGGGGAGACAATACAATGTAAAGGGTACAATTTTATTGGGGTTGCAGGAGCAGAGGGACCTATGTGTATCTGTGTACAAGTCATTGATGGTGGCTGGGCAGGTTGAGAGTGTGATTAATAAAGCCTAGGATGCTGTATGCTTTATTAATAGGGGCATAGAGTATAAGAGCAAGTAGGTTATGTTGAACTTGTATAAGACACTAGTTCGGCCTCAGCTGGAGTATTGCATCCAGTTCTGGGCACCTGGTTTTAGGAAGGATGTGAAAACATTGGCGAGAGGGCAGAAAAGGTTCATGAGAATGGTACCAGGGATGAGGAACTTCAGTTATAAAGATAGAAGGGAGAAGTTAGGACTGTTTTCCTTGGAGAAGGCTGAGAGGAGATCTGATAGAGCTATTCAAAATCATGAGGGGTCTGGACAGAGCACATAGGGAGAAACTGTTCTCACTCGTGAAAGGATCGAGAATGAGAGGGCACAGATTTAAAGCAAAAGCGCTATGAGAAAATACATTTTCACGCAGTGAGTGGTTAAGGTTTGGCATTCACTGCTGGAGAGTGTGGTTGAGGCAGGTTTAATCAAGGCATCCAAAAGGGAATTAGACTTATTTGGAGAGGAAGAATGTTCAGGATTATGGGGAGAAGGCAGGAGAATGGCACTGGGTGAATTGCTCATTTGGAGAGCTGATGCACACATATTGGGCCGAATCACCACCTTCTGCACTGAAACAATTCTGTAATTCTCCCATACACCTGCTGCCCTTGTCCTTCTAGCTGGTAGAGGTGGGGGGTTCAGAAGGTGCTGTCGAAGGAGCCTTGGTGAGTTTCTGCAGTGCATCATGTAAATGGTACACATTGCTGCCACTGTGTGCTGGTGGTGAAGGGAGTGAATGTTTAAGATGGTGGATGGGGTGCCAATGAAGTGGGCTGCTTTGTTCCTGATGGTATTGAGGTTTTTGGGTGTTGGAGTTGCATTCATCCAGGCAAGTGGGGTGTATTCCATCACACTCCTGACTTGTGTCTTGTGGGTGGCAGACAGACTTTGGGGAATCAGGAGGTGAGTTACTTGCCTCAGAATTCCCAGCCTCTGACCTGCTTTTATAGTCGTAGTATTTATAAGGCTGGTCCTGTTGGTCAATGGTAACCCTCCAGGACGTTGATCGTGGGGAATTAGCGATGGTAATGTTGTTGAATGTCAAAGGGAGATGATTAATTTCTTAACAAAAATAAAAATACCTGGAAAAACTCAGCAGGTCTGACAGCATCTGCGGAGAGGAACAGAGTTAACGTTTCGAGTCTGTATGACTTCAACAGAACTAAGGAAAAATAGAAAAGAGGTGAAATATAAGCTGGTTTAAGGGGGGTTAGAAGAGCAATATTTCTTCAAGGTAGGCATTCCTTGAAGAGAAGTGGCAGTCAATTAAACACTGAGATAAAAGCAAAAAACTGCGGATGCTGGAAATCCAAAACAAAACTAAAAATACCTGGAAAAACTCAGCAGGTCTGACAGCATCTGTGGAGAGGAACACAGTTAGTATTGTTTACTTTAGCTACTCTCCTTTTTATATGCTTGTAAAAGCTCTTACAATCTGTTTTTATATTCCTGGCTAGCGGATTCTAATATTCTAATATTTACTTTTTTATCAACTTCTTGGTTGCCCTTTGGTTTCTAAAATTTTGCAAGTGTTACACCCTTGTTCAAAAAAAGGAGTAAAGTCCAGCAACTGCAGGCCAGTTGGTTTAACTTTTTGTGGCGGGGAAGCTTTTGGAAACGATAATTCAAGAAAAATTAATAGTCACTTGGGCAAACGTGGGTTAATTAAGGAAACCCAGCACAGATTTGTTGAGAGCAAATCATGTTTAACTAACTTGCTTGAGTGTTTTGATGAGGTACAGATGGTTGACAAGGGTAATGCTACAATTGATGTGATGTACATGGACTTCCAAAAGGCATTTTATAAAATGCCGCAAAACAGACTTGTGAGCAAAATTAGAGCTCATGGAATAAAAGGAACAGTAGCAACATGGATGATAAATTGGCTGATTGAGAGGAAACAGAGTAGTGGTGAACAGTTGTTTTCGGACCGGAGGAAAGTTTATAGTGCAGCTCCTTGGGCTGGTGTTAGGACCTCTGCTCTTCTGGTTTTATATTAATGATCGAGACCTTGTTGATGTACAGGGCACAATTTCAAAATTTCTGATGACACGAAACTTGGAAGTATTTTGAACTGTGAGAGGGTTAGTGTAGAATTTCAAAAGGATATAGATTAGTGGAATGGGTGGACAAATGGCAAATGAAATTTAGTGCCGAGAAGTGTGAAGTGATTCATTTTGTAGGAAGCATATGAAAAGACAATATAAAATAAAGGGTACAATTCTAAAGTGGGTGCAGGAGCAGAGGGACCTTGGGATATATTCAAGAGGGAATTGGATCATTTTCTGTAAAGGAGAATGGCACTAGGTGAATTGTTGCTGCAGAGGGCCAGCATGGACATGACAGGCCGAATGGCCTCCTATGCTGTGACCATTCTATGTTTCCCAATGTTTATTTATCACCATAACTTTTAGTCTATTTACGTAACGAACCTTAGCTAGCTCTCCCTTCATAACTATGTAATTAGCTTTAAGAGTTAAGATTAAGATTCTTGTTTTGAACTAGAGTATGTCACTCTCGAACTTAACGTGG
Source organism: Carcharodon carcharias (assembly GCF_017639515.1). Lineage (NCBI taxonomy): Eukaryota > Metazoa > Chordata > Chondrichthyes > Lamniformes > Lamnidae > Carcharodon > Carcharodon carcharias. The sequence goes on along the minus strand of NC_054484.1, from coordinate 95,739,096 downwards.
AATAAAATTGCATTGTGATCACTTCCCATAAGATCTTTTCTTATGAGATTACTAATTAATCCTGCCTTATTGTACAATATTAAATCTAAGGAAGCTTTATCCTTAGTTGATTCACAACCCATTATACTAGGAAGCTGTTGTGAAAGCATTCTTTGAACTCATCTTCCAGGTTCCAACTCATTTGCCCATAATTGAAAACATCTCCACATATACACTATCAAACCCTTACATAATCTATTAGTTTACCATCAACCTTCTCTTTTCTAGGCAAATTGTTATAACCTGTTCAAATCTTCCTTGATAGGTATCATATCTGTATTTAGTAAACTTCTGCTGATCTTCATAAACAGCAGAAGCTAGTGTGTTATAATGCTCACTCCTGTGCAGAGAACCACAAAAGATGAGGCCATGAGATGGGAAAATTCTCATCAGAAAGTACGATAGTTTGGAACCGAATAAAATCTTGTTAGAAGGAGGCAAGTCAGATAACAGTCACTAGCCTGCTATTGCCTTGAGACTTTTAAGAGATAATAAGCAGGAAGTTAAAATAGAAACACATATGAAAGACCAATAAGCAATGGTGGCTTGTTCAGGAACATCTGAAATTGGTGTACAAAGTGAAACTGAGAATGGACATGGACAGTTAGCCCTTTTACAACAAATGAATTCAGTTTTGTAGATATTCCTTTTTGCCTATACAACGAAGGATAGATTTAGGAAGAGAGAGAAATTAAAAGCTCACAGCAAATGTCAGGGATTGAAATTGTTGAGAGAATGAGATTGAAGTTACAAACCAGCAAACTTTCTTTAGTAATAGAAACAGAAAGTGGTGAAAATACTCAGCTCTGGCAGCATCTGTAGAGAGAGAGACAAAGTTAACTTTTCTAGTCTGTGACCTTTTACCAGAACTGGGAAAAGTTTATTTTTAGAGTTGTACGTACTGTCTCTTTAATATGTATGCCCGTTTTTCAGTTGTTTTAGGTTGCAGTGCTTTATAGAACTGAAGGCATTTTACCCCTTTTTAGTCCATGCTGTGGCTATCAATGATAATGCAAGCATTTTGATCAGTTGTTTTTGTGATATAGTTTTTGAAAATCTTCACCAGTGCTTCAATGTCCATTTTTTTAACATGGAGATCAGAACAGTTCACAACACTCCCGAGTGTGGCCTAATCAGGGTTCCCTACAAGTTTTACATAACTGCTCTGCTTTTCAATTCTATCCTTCTATAAATAAACCCACTGCTTTGGCTTTATTGATGGTTAACCTGTGTTTCTATTTTTAGTTATCTGTGTACCTGTAGTTCCCAGATCCCTTTGTTTCTCTATTCCATTTGGACGTTTATTTTCCAAGAGTATGTAACCGCCTTATTCTTCCCAGCAAAATGTGCTGTCTCGCACTTATGAATCTTGAAGTTTATTTGCCAACAATGTGCACATTCTGCAAGTTTATTCACAATTTGTGTTTTGTCATAGTCCTGGTCTTTATTAACTACAATGCCCAATTTGGTGTCATTTGCAAGTTTTGAAATTGTAGATTCAGATTCCTGAGTCCAAATTGATTATGCAAATACTGGTCCCAGCACTGATCCTTGTGAAGCAACTTTTAACCATTTTAACCAATTTTTTACCCACCTTTTACCAATCTGAGTAATTGCCTTTAATCCCTACTCTTTCTGCCTTGCAGCCAGCTCGTTATCAATTCTGTTACTTGGCCCCTGACTCCCTTTTTAGAATGTGCTGACTGGTCATTATTGTATTTTCAGTTTCTGGATGTTTTTCTATTCAACTTTCAGATGTAATAAAACTATTAAATGTTTGTATTATCATTCATAGCAACAATAGGGACTAAAAAGAGTTAAACTGTCTTTCTGTAAGGCTCTGCAACTTGAAACAACTGAAAGACGAGCATGCATTTGAAGAGACATTGCGTGCAATGCTAAAGAAATTCTGTGGCTTCAAATTTGTTCTTTTCCAACAATTTTAATCCCTGATATCTGCTGTTGGAATTCAACTTCTTTTTCTTCCTAAATCTGCTCTTACTCTTCGCCTATCTAACAACGCAATGTCTATGAAACTACTTTATGGCCTTTGCTGCAAAACAATTAATTCTCCTTTTTCATTCTCATTTCTGAGATGTCCCTTTTGACACCAATTTTGGATGCTGCTAAATAAGCCACTGCTGCTTGTGGTCGACAGTCTTTCAACTTCTGAATGTCATTCTCCTATCCTTCTATTTTTAACTTGCGGGCTTTTTATTTCTTAAAATCCTCATTGGCTACGACAACCATTGACTGTTATCTGATCTTTGCCTCATTCCAGCAAGATTTTATTTGGTTCCAGATTATTTTACATCCAATCAGTATTTTCCCATATATAACCATACTATGGCCGCATCATTTGCGGTTCTCTACACAGAAGTGAGAAGTGGAGCACAGTTACTCCTGCCTTTTCTCTACTGGATTATCCACATGTTCTTTCACTCTTTCAAACAGCTTCTCTTCCTCCATCAGAAGGAAGGACCTCCTCAATTCCTTTATCTCTAAATCCCTTTCAATCTCCTGTTCCTTTGTTTAGAAAATATCCGTTCTTGTATTTCCTGCTGACTCCCTAACCCATGGGCTGTAGCAGAGGTGCCTGACAGTTGTGTCTGAGCCATTGTGACCGATTATGCCATCCAATCGTTGTTGATAAGTTACCTCAATCTACGCTTCACTTTTAATACTTGGCCATCGCTTGGACTATTCTCGCTTATCAGCATACAGACATGAGCCACATATCCAAACAAGCAACTTGCTCCTTTTCAAGTCATATATTTCTCATTCACCAACTCCCTTTGGGTCATCGGCATCATAACATGTTTTCATCTGTTTTGGTCTTGACAGTGACACAGTTTACTACTGACCACATGATCACAAAGAATAAGCTTCTTTTGAAGAGCCATGACTACATGGACTACTATTGGGATAACTCCATGTGCCTACTGAAACAGTTTCCTAACTAAACAAAACTGGATTTTGTACAAGTTCCAATTGCCCAAGGTGCTTGGATGTCACACAGACAGAAGTGTTGCTGGTGAGATCCTGCCATAGGTTGCTCAAGATAAGAGAATTAAATCTTGGCACCAAATATGATTTACAACTTAATTCTTTTGTTGTGCTCGACAGCACACTGTTTCCAAGCAGCAGGGACAGGGAAATAAACAACTCGTTTCCTTCTGGGTAGAGACCATAAGACCATAAGATATAGGAGCAGAAATTAGGCCATTCGGCCCATTGAGTCTGCTCCGCCATTCAATCATGGCTGATAAGTTTCTCAACCCCATTCTCTCGCCTTCTTCCCGTAACCTTTGATCCCCTTACCAATCAAGAACGTATCTATCTTGGTCTTAAGTACACTCAATGACCTGGCCTCCACAGCCTTCTGTGGCAATAAATTCCATAGATTCACCACTCTCTGGCTAAAGAAGTTTCTCCTCATCTCTGCTCTAAAAGGTTTTCCCTTTACTCTGAGGCTTTGCCCTTGGGTCCTAGTCTCTCCTACTAATGGAAACATCTTCCCCACGCGTCCACTCTATCCAGGCCTTTCAGTATTCTGTAAGTTTCAATCAGATCCCCCCTCATCCTTCTAAACTCCATTGTGTATAGACCCAGAGTCCTCAAATGTTCCTCATATGTTAAGCCTTTCATTCCTGGGATCGTTCTCGTGAACCTCCTCTGGACCCTCTCCAGGGCCAGAACATCCTTCTTGAGATACGGGGCCCAAAATTGCTCGCAATATTCTAAATGTCTGACCAGAGCCTTATAAAGCCTCAGCAGCACATCCCTGCTTTTATATTCTAGTCCTCTTGAAATAAATGCCAACATTGCATTTGCCTTCCTAACTACCGACTCAATCTGCAAGTTAACCTTAAGAGAATCCTGGACTAGGACTCCCAAGACCCTTTGCACTCCAGATTTCTGAATTCTCTCCCCATTTAGAAAATAGTCTTTGCCTCTATTCTTCCTACCAAAGTGCATGACCTCACACTTCCCCAGTTGTATTCCATCTGCCCATTTCTTTGCTCATTCTCCTAACGTGTCCAAATCCTTCTGCAGCCTTCCTGCCTCCTCAATACTACCTGTCCCTCCACCTATCCTTGTATCATCTGCCCTCAGTTCCTTCATGTAGATCATTAATGTATAAAGTGAAAAGTTGTGGTCCCATCACTGACCCCTGCTGAACTCCACTTGTCACCGGCCGCCATCCTGAGAAGGACCTCCTTATCCACACTCTCTGCCTCCTGCCAGACAGCCAATCTTCTATCCATGCTAGTACCTTGCCTCTAACACCATGGGCTCTTATCTTACTGAGCAGCCTCCTGTGCGGCACCTTGTCAAAGGCCTTCTGGAAGTCCAAGTAGATAACGTCCATTGGCTCTCCTTTGTCTAACCTACTCGTTACCTCCTCAAAGAATCCTAACAGATTTGTCAGGCATGACCTACTCTTGATGAAACCATATGCTGACTTTGCCCTATTTTACCATGCACTTCCAAGTATTCTGAAATCTCATCCTTAATAATGGACTCTAAAATCTTACCAACGACTGAGGTCAGGCTAATCGGCCTATAATTTCCGGTCTTTTGCCTCATTCCCTTCTTAAACAAGGGGTTTACAATAGCGATTTTCCAGTCCTCTGGGACCCTCCCTGACTCCAGTGATTCCTGAAAGATCACCGCTAATGCCTCCACTATCTCTTCAGCTATCTCCTTCAGAACTCTGGGGTGTAATCCATCTGGTCCAGGTGATTTATCCACCTTCAGACCTTTCAGTTTTCCTAGCACCTTCTCCTTGGAAATGGCCACCATACTCACCTCTGCCCCCTGACTCTCTTGAACTTTGGGGATGTTACTCGTGTCTTCCACCGTGAAGACTGACACAAAGTACCTATTCAGTTCCTCCGCCATTTCTTTGTTCCCCACCACTGCTTCTCCAGCGTCATTTTCCAGTGGCCCAATGTCCACTTTTGCCTCTCACTTACCCTTTATATATCTAAAAAAACTCTTGCAATATTCTTTTATATTACTGGCTAGTTTACCCTCATAGTTAATCTTCTCCCTCCTTATTTCTTTTTTCGGTGTCCTCTGTTGGTCTTTGTAGGCTTCCCAATCCCCTGGTTTCCCACTGCTCTTTGCCTTGCCGCATTGTATGCTTTCTCTTTAGCTTTTATGCTGTCCCTGATTTCCCTTGTTAGCCTCGTCCTCCCTTTAGTATGCTTCTTCTTCCTAGGGATGAATTTTTGCTGTGTCTCCCAAATTACTCCCAGAAACTCCTGCCATTGCTGTTCCACTGTCTTTCCTGCTAGGCTCATCTCCCAGTCAATTCTGGCCAGCTCCTCCCTCATGCCTCTGTAGTTGCCTTTATTCAACTGTAATACCATTACATCTGATTCCAGCTTTTTCCTCTCAAATTTCAGGGTAAATTCTATCATATTATGGTCACTTCCTCCTAAGGGTTCCTTCACCTTAAGCTCCCTTATCAAATCTGCCTCATTACACATCACTAAATCTAGAATTGCCTGTTCCCTAGTGGGCTCCACCACAAGCTGCTCCAAAAAGCCATCTCGTAGACATTCCACAAATTCCTTTTCTTGGGATCCACTACCAACCTGATTTTCTCAGTCTATCTGCATATTGAAATTCCCCATGATGACTGTAACCTTGCCTTTCTTATACGCCTTTTCTATCTCCTGGTGTATCTTGTGCCCCACATCCTGACTACTGTTCGGAGGCCTGTACATAAATCCCATTATGTTTTTTTTACTTTTGCGGTTCCTCAACTCTACCCACACGGATTCTACATCATCTGACCCTATGTCCTTTCTTGCTGTTGATTTAATTTCATTTCTTACTAACAAAGCAACCCCACCCCCTCTGCCAACCTGCCTATCTTTTCGATAGGATGTATACCCTTGGATATTTAGCTCCCAGTCCTGATCCCCTTGCAGCCACGTCTCCGTGATGTCCACCACATCATACCTGCCAATTTCAATCTGTGCCACAAGCTCATTTACCTTATTTCGTATACTGCGTGCATTCAGATACAACACCTTCAGTCCTGTATTTCGTGTCCCCTTTCTCATTGTCGTCCCTTTATCTGATGTGCATGAAGTTAGATTCCTAGCCTATTCCAAACACTCTATCCTATTTTGTGTTCTGGGGACTTTAATAGCCTCTCCTGGGCTCTCCTTTCTTTTCAGTTTTTTCATAATTTTCCATGAAGTTGAATCCACCCCCCCCACACGCTAACCTGCTGCTTTGTTTCCCATTAGTCATACTTCTTGGAGTTTTACCCTTCCCTCCCCCCCACTTTCTAGTTTAAAGTCCTGCTGACCACCCTTTTTATCCTTTTCGCTAGAACATTGGTCCCAGATTGGTTCAGGTGGAGACCGTCCCAATGGTACAGATCCCTCCTGTTCCAATACTGATGCCAGTGCCCCATGAAATGGAACCCCTCTTTCCCGCACCACTCCTTTAGCCACGTGTTTACTTCCCTTATTCTCGCGTCCCTATGCCAATTTGCACGTGGCTCGGGTAGTAATCCGGAGATTATAACCCTTGAGGACCTGTTCTCTAGATGTAACCTTTGTCAATCCGTCTAATCTCTACAAATTGTGAAGGAAACCATCTGTGTAGAAATATTGTCCTAGACGATTCGTTATGACATAACTGTAAGCAAGACTCCCAGAAATATCTTAGCTTCTATAGAGTATCCAGATGACTAATCTGTTTACCGTTAAGAATATAGCTGCCTTAGCCCTGTGCCAGTAACTCAAGACATTTTGTACAAAAATAAATCAACAGCATGAGTCACACATCCTGCAAACCACATTCTGCACCTTAGCTAAAGCTAAACAGCACAGTCAGCTAAATTGTATCCTGATACATCTAGTTCTAAAGCATCCTTGACAATGAACAATTTTAACCATTTCATCATTTCTAGCCACAATAGAAATCCACAAGCCATCAATAAGTTGAAAAGAAACAGGAAACTTAATATACCCAATCTGGTGCGTTAACAATCCTACTGATTTGTTTGCGATCGGATTAATGGATAGCTGTGACAGCCTGAAACCTGCTTTGAGCAGTGGTATTCAAAGCACTGGTGGCAGCAATCTGAGCTTTCACTACAACATTTAGACCTTTGTAATAGAAGCTGATATTGGTCATAGATAAGGCATCATTTCCACAGGTATGCTGATATAGGTGAGAACCTGTTCTCTGTTGGAAAGAGTGGCCGTTTACCAAGTTGGTGTTGGAATGATCCACGCTTCTTGACATTGGATGCAGGCTTTTCAGTGCAACATAAATTGTGTAACAATCCCAGCGGTTACTCCTGGACAAGCCTGATCCCAGAGTGGAACTCAGCTTGATTTTTATTTTTATGCTTAGTTACATGGAGAGTAGCTACTGAACAGAGGCACAGGGGTTAGATTTTTTTTATTCGCTCGTGGGATTTATTGTCCATCCCTAATTTCCCTTGTTCAGATGGCATTTTTAACAGTAAACCGCATTGCTGTGCGTCTGGATTCACATGTAGGCCAGACCAGGTGAGGACAGCAGATTTCCTATTGAACCAGATGGGTTTTTACAACAATCGACAATGGTTTCATGGTCATCATTAGACTTTTAACTCCAGATATTTATTGAATTCAAATTCCACCATCTGCTGTGGTGGGATTCAAACCCGGGTCTCCAGAGTATTACCCTGGGTCTCTGGAGTACCAGTCCAGTGACAATTTCACTACGCCACTGCCTCCCCTTGAACTTTTAACAAAAGAATAAAACATTTATTCAACAAGAAAAGATGAACTATATTACAATACTTCTTCACCCATGACTATACCTTTACAGATGTATACAGATTTGTAAGGTTAACACAAATTACAAAAACTACCTTATACTCTAATGTACATAGTAAATCTATGACTCCCTGTGGTCAGATACACCACACCCTGAAACCAAGTGACAGATGCCACCTCAACCAGATGCTATGGATCCCTCCTCAACTCCCCCCAGATGCTTGTCACACTGTGAACTAACCAGTCTTACTGAATTCTGATCTTCACACAAGGGTTTCCAATCTCCACTGTCCAAGACCTGGCCCTGGAATCTTCTCCCAAACTGATGCTTTCTCTCAGACGCCTTCCACAAGGGTTCACTTCCAGGGTTTCAAACTCTCCCTCTGATGTTCCTCTTCTCTGGGTAACCACATGCATTCAAGCTGTTTTCTACACACACTGTCTCTCTGACTCAGCTGTCGACAGTACAACACTGCTTCACATACCCATAGCAAAGAGTTACAGAACTTCAGTTGTCTCTTTGGACCTTCTTGCCTCTTGCAAGCTGTTCCCACTTTAAATCTACTTTCTGCAGCTTTTGTCTCTCTAAATCTGAAGCATGGAGCCTTTCTCTCTGCCCCTCAATCTTCACTTCACTTAGCAGGACCTTTTCCAGGTTCTTGGCCTTCCTTTGACTAGAAGGTCTTCTTTGGACTTTCACCTCTTCTACTCCCCTGGATTTTTGGGGCTTTTCTTTAGCTTGGGACTGGCTATGTGTCCCCTTTGCTCCATTCTCTTCTGGCAGCAACTTTCAGAACCAACTGCACCTAAACAGCTTCCAAAACAACTGCTGTTTCTCCTTTTGTGTGTGTGTGTGTCCGTGGGAGGGATCCGCCTCGCTGGGCCTCTGTTGCTTGGCAACTGTCCAATCCTTTTATCATTGTATGTTTACTTACTCTTTATAGGGGTCGTAAAACACATTAGAAATGCAAGCACCTTTTAAATGTGAAACTAAAACCCCAATTGACCTTTCTTAATACACAGATACAGAAATATAAATCGGACTTAAACTTTAAAGCTAAAACTCATTCCTAACACCCACAACTACCAATATAACTTACTTAAACTATCTCTATTTCCTAACAACTGTGTACATCTTTAGTCTTGTTCTGTAACCTGGCACATCAAAGCCCTCACAGAGAGTAGAATGTGGGAGGCCGGTCAGGAGTGTGTTAAAACAGTGGCTGGAAATGAAGAAGAAATGGATGAGGGTTTCAGCAACAGGAGAGCTGAGGCAGGGGCAGAGTCGGGCGATGTTACGGAGATGGAATTGGCACTAGTGATGGTGCAGATTTGTGATTAAAAGCTCACCTCAATCAAATAAATATGAAACCAAACTTGCAAACAATCTAGTTCCGCCTCGGACAGTTGCCAGGGAGAGTGATGGATTTGTTGGCTAGGGAATGGAGTTTGTGGTGGGGATAAAGTCAATGGCTTAGACCTTCCCAGTATTTAATCGGAAGAAATTTTTTGCTCATCCAGTACCGGATGTCAGACAGCTGTGTGATAATTTAGATTAAGGAGAAATCGAAAAAGGCATTGGTGAGGTCAGGCTGGGTGTTGTCGGTCTACAGATGGAAACTGATGTTGTGTTTTTGCTAAGGGGCAATATGTCGGTGAGAAATCCAGGATGACCCGAAACGATAGAATGCTCTGGCTGTGGAGCAAAATATGCTCATGCTTTGCACAGTGAAACTACATCTAGTAACTGACATTGAGGCCAGTTGTCTGCCAGATTCACTTAGGTTTGTGTCCCTCCTAGTTGAGGGAATGAAGATGGGAGAGGAGAGCGTATTGTGTTAGGAATCCATATCTCGAAAGACTATCTGCTTTTTACAAAATTGGAAGGGAATTAAATTATTTGGACACTCTCCTGATTTTTTTTTAAAGTTACAAGTTCGCTCTAGTCTGAGCAAGCTGATTTTTCCAAAAAATCTCATGACCTCATCTAAATGATGAGCAAGACTCCTGAGGATATGAGAATTATTTTGTTTACTTGAGTTAAAATATAAAACTACTCCTACCAGGCTGTGGGCTCCTGCTGATTGGCTGAAAAATCGGGCCTGGCGGAGGTTCTGTCTGAACATGTTTTTGTGAACTATATGTGCGTGCCTTGGGAGTGAACTGTGAAGGAAGATTGCTCTTCTCTCTCTGTCGCTCTCTCTCTCCCGGTCTCTCTTTCCCGGTCTCTCTCTCCCCGGTCTCTCTCTCCCGGTCTCTCTCTCCCGGTCTCTCTCTCTCTCCCGGTCTCTCTCTCTCTCCCGGTCTCTCTCTCTCTCCCGGTCTCTCTCTCTCTCCCGGTCTCTCTCTCTCTCCCGGTCTCTCTCTCTCTCCCGGTCTCTCTCTCTCTCCCGCTCTCTCTCTCCCGGTCTCTCTCTCTCTCTCTCTCTCGCCTGCAGTCCAGAGTGGGTGTTCACCTTCAGCCAGAAAGTGCTCATCTCCGAATAACTCATCTGTATTACTGTGACCGGTGCTCTATATTCACACGCAGGGACACCGAATTGATGGTGCAAGACCTTTTCGAAATTTAACCTTTTCATAGTGTTCCATTACGCCAACCTCTGCAGAGACCTTATTTGTCTTGTCCTTTTTTGTATGCGTGTCACGATTATACTTCCCGATTACAAATTATATGTTAAGCAGTTTTGCAACTTGTTTTTTAAAAAAAACTTTTGTTTCATAATAAATCAATTATTCTGAGTTTATTGAAAGATGTCTGGCAGTAGCAAAGGTAAACAGTTGTCATTTTTGTGAGTAAATTAAACATTTACACTTATGGTGTGACCTGTGGCATATTGTGGCCAGAGAACCTGCACACTCCTCCCATCCTGGTTGTAAATGATAAGATGGAATATGATCAATTTGTTGGGAACAAGAACATTGAAAGTAAGGGGAAAGGAAGTGATTCATTAGCCTGAAAGCAACATGTCATAAGGACCAACGGTGAAGGAGTTGGGAGTTTATAAGCAAATTATGAATGAGTCTTTTCAATAGGTGAATACATGGATCTGACAACGTAGGAGATGGATGGGCATAAATAGGTCACCATTTCCCAGCCCAATGAAGGAGGGAGAGCAGGAGTAGGGCTGGCACATTGATGTCCCTTGGCTTTGAAGAAGCTGACCCAGTAAATTCAGGGCTGTGGTAACTTGGATAATTGAACCTTGTGCCACTGGACTCAATACCCAGGGGGTGGGTATTGAATCCATTGGCAGGGGCACCAGTCAAGTGAACTGCTTAGTTGTGGATGGTGCTAAAGACTGCTGAATGTTGTTGCCATCCAGGTGAGTGGGGAATATTCCATCACAGTTCTGACCTGAGTCTTGGAGAGACTTTAAGGACTCACCTTAGGTGATTGTATCACAATTGAGGTGATAAGGGCAAGGCAGAAGTTCCAGCCCTTGTTGACATAGCTGGTCCACTTAAGCTTCTGGTCGGTGGTGACCATTCACAAATTGGTAGGGTTGTGGTGGTAGTAGTCCCATTAAAGTTTATAAGGGGGAGATAGGTCTTTTATTGGAGACAGTCATTGTCTAGCGCAATTGTATTTTTAATTCTTACTCTGTTGGATTCAAGGACAAACAAATCTCCCGCTGTGACAATTTAAGAACAAGCTTGTTTTCACATCACATCCCAAAGCACTTCAAAGCCAATTCATTCTTTTTGAAGAGTAGTCACTGTTGGTTCTCATGCACATAGTCCTGACCTGGACATTTATATCACTGTTTCTTCATCCTCATTGGGTGAAAATTCTGGAACTCCATACCTAAAAGCAGCGCTGTGGGAGGACTGCAACAGTTCAAAAAGAAGACTCGCCATCATTTCCTAAAGATTAACTAGGGATAGACAATAAGTAAGTGTGAGTCTTGCCAGTGACTTTGTATCCTAAGAATGAATTAAAAAAAAAGCATTATATAAAATAGTTTTTGCTAACTGAAAGCTGTGTCTAGAAGACATTGAGTTATTCGCATTATAAAAGTGTGCAGCTTTACAGAACCTGGAGAAACAAACACCACAGTACTCAGAGTGTTAATAAAAATGATTTATTACTATATTGAACATGGTTACAATTGGGAATTAGTTAATTATAATCGTGTTATTGCTTACAATTTGCTTATAATAAATTTCAGCCATTGTCAGAAATAGAATCCTTCACGCCATAGTCTCTTTGAAGAGATGTAAGAACATGCAGGTGTTGACTGCATTGAAATCATTTCTCAAAAAAAGACACCTTCAGTCGGATGTATCATTTATATTATGTAATCTTTAGTGTCAAATTTGTTTTATGAGTAAAAAAATTAGATTTTCTTGATTGTTTTAAACAGTGACTTTCCTCCCTGCTGGATCTGCTGGCTTCATGCTCCAGGCTTGTCCAAGTGGAAAAAGCAGGTGGAAGACTTGCTTCCAGGTCCCACCAGTCGGATCGTGTGCAAGAACAGCCAGTACTTTACTGGCCTTCCACTCTGTTCCTTGCACTGGGACCTAGCTGAGATTGTGAACTCTGAGGGACTAGTGTTTCATCTTGCACCAATTGTGATCTTCCTTAATTGTGAAATAAATCATGACATTCCTCAGTTTCCAGGAGGGGTCTAGAATGAGGAGGACATTGATTTCAGATTAAACATAAGGATTTATTGACAGAGAGCAGGAAGAGCTTTTTTTTATGCAGTTGGTTGTGAGACTGTGGTTGGCGATTTGTAGCAGGGATTATGGCCATGAATCTCTGAGCTGTCCCTTGCTGTAATTTTGCTGGAAATGCAGGGAAAAGCCCTGAACATAAGCAGAGTTTCCGTTGTGCCTCCAGCAAAGCTACGGTAGTGCAACAGGCCGTGTCAACGTCCACAAATTGATTAGATCGGTGTTTGGAGGAGAGGAAATGGCAACTTCTGGCAGGGTAGATAAACATCAACATGGAGTGTTTAGGCTGCAGGGCCTGTTTATGAGCTGTAGTTTCTGTGCAATTCAGTCTTTCCCCCGAGAATCCTTGATGCACTTTCTGTCTGTGTGGAAAAACCTGGATCAAATCTCAATTTTAAACAATTAACTTTTCCCAATAAGAGAACCTTTGTGTGGCCCTGCAACTAAAAAGGTAGATAAATAGACTTTGAAGCAAGAGACCAGGCCAAGAGGCTCAGTGCTGGAGAGAGCAGAGAGAAGAAGCGATCCTTTCCTACAATACTCAGGACCAGTGTACCTTTAAATTTCTTTTGCTATGCAAGGCCTGTTCGTTTGTACTTGTAAGAGTGGCCCATGGTACACATGCACCACTTGAAGGGCTTATCCCTGTAATCAGTTATATGTTGTGCTCAATTAGAGTATTGGTAAACATATTGAAAGTGAATTTTATTTCAGCAAATGTCCTGGGAAAACAATTTTATTTTAAAACATTTGCACACAAAACAGGGGAACGAAGATGTGAAAGGTATTTCAAAAATAGTGTTGCATTTTGAGTGGTCCCCATGATCATTGGATTTAAAAAAAAAATCAATACCTATATGTTATTGTTTTATAAAACAGTATAATCAAGTTAATTTTGTTCCTTATTCTTTCCTTCACTACTTCTATTCTCCTTTTCCCCAATCTAATTTGTGTCTGTTCTTTTGACATTGTAGAAAGTGACAATCACTTGACAGTGGCACAATCAATGAAGAAAGAGTTTGACAGCATGGAAACCTCGGACCTAAAGTTTCTCGTGGATGGAAAGGTTATTCATGCTCACAAAGCTGTTCTCAAAATAAGGTAGTGGCTCAAAATCTTTAGAGACCCATTCATGTGAGGAATTGTTAACAAGTGTAAGAAATAGTTCACTGTGAAAATTGATGAGACGTTTCTTTTATGTTCAGAACTATTTTAAAATCTGAGTGCGATCCCCTGTTTTAAAAGGTTTCTCAATGATCTTTCAGGGAAAATTCTGCAGATTTGATTTATTTGGAATACTCAACCCACTTGTTCCCCATAACGAATTCAGTTTTAATATATCTTCAGTCTCGTGTACTGTGTGAAGCCCTTCTGGTCTGCAGATATGATCGTTTGGGCTTTAAAATTTGCATTCTAGTGTTCAAATTCTTCCATGGCCTTGCCACTTCCTATCTCAGTTACTCTCCCCAGCCCTACAGTTCACTTGAGAACTCTGCTTTCCTTCAATTCTGGCCTCTGGCACAACCCTTCATCCCATTTTGGCAACTGTGCCTTCAATCATTTAGGAGAGCAGATCTGGAATTCCCTCCCCAAACCCCCTTTGCCTCTCCACCCCTCTCTTCCTATAAGATGTTGCTTATATCCAACCTCTTTGACCAAGCATTTAGCTATCTGTTCCAATGTCCCCTTCTTTAGCTCAGTATTCACTTTTGTCTAAGTTATCTTCTGTGAAGCGTTTTGGGACATTTTACCATGTTGAAAGCATAGCATGAATGAAACTTGTTATATTTGTTTATACGTCCTTCCCCAACCCCAGACCACATTGATTCTTTGTATGTCAATAGTACATGTGGACTACTTGCCAGATAGGCAATAACTTTACAGTGGTTGAACTTGTATTCTTGTCCTTCTCCACAATTCATTGACCTTACTTACCTCTACACTTATGATGGATTTTTCTGAAAGTTGTGTTGTCTTCCAAGAAGTTAACACCTCTGCCGCCCCCAAAAAATGTAGATCTAGAAAATACATGTAAAGCTATTAAGATGTGATGTAAAGGTACTCTTTTATGTTGTAGGTTCAGATCGGCAGACTGCTTTATTAAAAAATGTTATTGTCGTATCAATTGCGCAGGTGTGAACACTTCCGATCCATGCTCCATGATGATGAGGTGATTGAGATTGACCAGTTTAGCTATCCAGTGTACCGTGCCTTTCTAGAATATTTGTACACAGACTCTGTCAGCCTACCTCCCGAGGATGCGATAGGTACTGTACACTGGCTATTTAACAGATATGCAAATTTGAATTATGTAATGTCACACACACACAAGTGTGGAAAATTAGAACCATAGATATTCTGCTAAAGATTGGCTTTTAGGGAGGATAAAAATATCATTTTTCAGAGTTGCCATAGTAGTGGTATGTTTATATTGTTGGAAAAACTCAGCAGGTCTGGCAGCATCTGTGGAGAGAGGAACAGAATTAACGTTTGAGCCCAATATAACTTTGTCAGTTCCAAAGGACGGAGGTTCCGACACAGCAACAGTGAAGGAATAATGATGTATTTCTAAGCCAGGGTATGTGTGTTTTAGAGGGGTGCATGCAAGTGGTGGGGTTCCTATGTGTCTGCTGCCCTTGTTCATCTAGATGGGAGAGGTCATGGGGCTGGAAGAAGCCTTGGTGAGTTGCTGCAGTGTATGTTGTAGATGGTACACACTGCTGCCCCTGCACTGGGGCTGGAAGGAGTGAATGTTTTAAGGTAGTGGATAGGGTGCCAGTCAGATGGGTTGCTTTATCCTGGATAGGATTGAGCCTCTTTAATGTTTCTGTACCTGTACCCATCCAGGAGAGTATTCCATCACATTCCTGACATGGGCCTTATAATGGTGGACAGGTTTTAGGGAATCAGCAGGTGAGTTACTTGCTGCAGAAATCCCAACACCTGACCTGCTCTTTTAGCCGCAGTATTTGTATGGCTGGTTCCATTAAGACTTTGGTCGACGGTGACCTTCAGGATGTTGATGGGGCATCAGCAATGGTAATGCCATTTAGATGATGAAAAAAATTGCTCTGCATCTCCACCCAGTGGCCATAGCCTGCAACTGCATACAGATGTTAACTAGCTTTTAAACTGCAGATATTCTCCGCTTATAGCGTGTTCTTATAATGACTTTTTGTTTGAGTGGTTTTAAAAATAGGGAACTTTCCTGAATAATATTGTCAGCTACGACCTCAATTTTCAATTTAGCAGTCGATGTTATTACTGCGCATGTGTTGAGTGTGCCAAAATTTAACTTCAGTTTCAACACTTCCAGCTTTCACAACTACCTGAATTTTTGTAAAATATTGTTTAGTGTAGAGTGAGCTGCCAGTCCCTCAATCTGATGATATCCACATTCTCCACATGGCCTTTTGCTCGCTCAGCCAGTTTATATCCTGCAGCAGTACCCCAGAACAGGCCTTCAGCCTCAGCCCAGTGCACAGCCACGTTCTTGAAGTGTTGATGGCCAGCTGAGTAGTCAAAGTGAATGTGGATGGCGACAGTGAAGAAAGACGAGGAGCTGGTCAGGCCAGACAGCTGCAAACACTTGGGGTGGAGGGGCACTGCTTAGGTCCACACCGATGTCCACCACCAGGTCCCAGTGCGAGCCCTGCAGCAGCCAGTTAACCAAGTTCCCCGAATCAAAGAAGTGCCCTTGGATCAGGTACAGACCATCCCACAGCCACTCCTCAAGAGTGTTCCTGCCTTTGCGAGGAAGATTTATGGCAGCTTCCTTTTGATTGTGGTTCAGGTGCTATTCTGGGGTTTCTTTTTTCAGGCAGCACTTGCTGTGTCAGGTGCAGTTTTAATGAGCAGGAAGAAAGGAAAGTTACAACGCTCCGTTCAGGGCAGAAACATAAACCAAATAAAAAGGATATAGAGGCACCAGAGACGGTGCAGAGAAGATTTACCAGAATGTTACCAGAAATGTGTGGATATATGTATCAGGAAAGGATTGACAGGCTTGGTCTCTTCTCTTGATAAAAGAAAGCTGAGGGAGAAGGGAATAGGCAGTTAAAATGGTGGATATGGATGAGGAAATGTGGGAGGAGGCTCGAGTGGAGCATCAGCATATTTTGGTTGGGCTGATTGGCCTGTTTCTTTCCCGTATGCCCTGTGTAATCCTGTGTATCCATCTTAGAAAATCCCAACATGTGGCTAAGAAGTAATGGGGAAGGAGGGGGTCCATTTAATTGGAAAGTGGCATCAGGATTGGGACAAGCAGGGACTGTACCATTGGGGCAGAATGTCCCTGAACTGGGCTGGGATCAAGGTTCTAGCGGAAACGATAATGAGGGCTGTAAGTAAGACTTTAAATTAATAACCTGGGGGCAAGGAAATGGCTAGAAATACAGAACATAACAATAAACATTTGGAAAAGACAATAAAGGACAATCTAAAGGAAGAGATAAGGATATAATGAATGGACAGTGATGGGATATGGTAAAATAACTACTAAAAACTGTAGTTGCAGCAATGTAAGTAATATTGAACACAAAATTATGAACTGGAGGCAGTCATTTAGACAAGGTCCAGCTATAGTAGGGATGACTGAATCCTGAGCACATAAAGAATGAGATTGGAAACTAAATATTGCAGGATGTAACACATTTGAGGAAGTAGGGGAGGTGGAGCAGATGTACTATTTATAAATAACAAAATAGCAGTAGTAGAAAAGGGATGTATCTAGTGGCATGATAGATACAAATCTATACGGATTGATTAAAAGATGAGGGATCCATCACCCTAATAAGGGTACACTATAGACCACCAAATTTGTTCTTACTCCAATTCCCTTCCACTTTTGTAGGCAAACTTATAAGGTGAGTAGCAGGCAGAAAATAAAATAATTATGGGAGATTTCAACTACCTCCAAATAAACTGGTGGGAAAAAGTATCAAAAGGAGAAAAGGGAATCTGATATTGGTTACTGTATACAGGACTCTCTTATTTTTCACTCTATGTAAATATCCCAGCAACAAAATAATCACTAATCACTGTTGAATCTTGTAATGGATTTTGAACCAGAACAGATAGGAGGAGTAGGAGAGCATTTTAGTAGCAGTGATCACAACATAGTAAATTTTTAAAAATTTCAAAATTAGGATCATGAATGGTATAAATAGGACAAAACTAAGGTGATAGATTATAAAAGAGCAAACTACAAGGAAATGAGGGTGGAACTAAAGAAGGTAAACTGGAGAAAATCTTGAAAAATAGAGACAGAAAAACAGTACGAAATCCTTTTAAAAGGTAATCAACAGAGTTCAAGAGAAATACATTCCATTCATTGCCAAAATCAAGCAAGCTAATTACAGAGTGTTGTAGATGAATAAAGAACTAGGTCCCCCCACAACCTCCCCCCCCACCGCCTGATTGCATTCTGTGACCTTGCTATCTTCAGTGCTTCTTTCAAGCGGTGTTTAGCATGGAGTACTGACTCATCAGTTGAAGGAGGGCAGTAGATGGTAATCAGCAGGTTTTCTTGCCCATGCTTGACCTGATGCTATGAGGCTTCATGGAGTCCAGAGTCAATGTTGACGACTCAGAGGGCTACTATCTCCTGACTACGTCGTTGCCACTGGATCTGTCCTGCTGGTGGATCAGGATGTATCCAGGGATGGTGATGGAGGAATCTGGGACATTAGCTGTAAGGTATTATTCTGTAATTGTGACTATTGGGTTGCTTATCTCGTCTGTGAGACCACTGTCCCAATTTTGGCACAAATCCCCAGATGTGAGGAGGACCTTGCAGGGTTGACTGGATTGGATGTGCCTTTGTCATGTTTGCCTAGGTCGATGTTGGATAGTAAATTGATTTTATTATTAGTGTCATTTTTTGTAATGGTTTTGATACAACTGAGTGGCTTGGTTGGCCATTTTGGAGGTCAGCTAAGAGTCAACCATATCGTTATGTGTCTGGAGTTACATTTAGGTCAGACCAGACCACTATGGCAGGTTTCCTTCTTTAAAATACCTTAGTGAATCAGATGGGTTTTTACAACAAACTGATAGTTTCATCGTCACCATTTTAATAATAGCCTTTTATTTCAGATTGATTTTAGTGAACTGAACTTAAGTTCTGCAGCTGCAGCAGTGGGATTTGAACTTGCATCTCCTGGAACTCACTACCACAGGAAGTGGCTGAGGTGAATAGCTTAGATAATTTCAAAAGGAACACTTTGAAAGGATGAATACATTAGAGAAAAAGGAATAAAAAGATATGCCTCAAAGGTGAGATCTGATAGGTGGAAAGGGAGGAGACTTGTGGAGTATGAACACCAGCACAGACTAGTTGGGTTGAATGGCCTGTTGCTGTACTGTATATTCTATGTAATTTTCAACTGCTGCTTATGATAACATTGATCACTCAATGCTCCTCCAATGTAGCTCCATGGATATTCATCTTGGAGGTCTTGCTTCCTCAATGGCATCATGGAGAACCGTACGCAATTCTCAACATGGCACTGGAAACAGAAGACTAACATTGTGACATGAAGCTACCTTGTTTAATATTTTGCAGCATTCCCAGAACTAAATGCTTGTCATATTAGGAGTGCATTGCGGTTGAGGGACACGAATGGGCTGTTGGGTTGCCAGCAGCTATAAAAAGGCTTCCGGCTGCTCTTAAAGGGAACTTATTAGTCACAAACGTACAAACCTACGAATTATGAGCCGGAGTAGGCTTTTCAACCCCTCGAGTCTGCTCCGCCTTTCAATAAGATCATGGTTGATCTGATTGTAGCCTCAACTCCATATATCGCCGTCCTCCAATAACTTTTGACTCCCTTGTTAGTCACGAATCTATCTAACTCTGCCTTAAAAATATTCATTGACCCTGCCCCTACCACTTTCTGAGGAAGAGAATTCCAAAGATTCACAACCCCCTGACAGAAACTTAGAATAAACTTGAAAAATGTGTGGGCGTCTGCTTTTCCCGAGGCAGCTCTGGAGGTATTGCTCAAGATGATGTAGTGAAGTGCCACTCTGCCTGGGACACCCACCTGTGAACAGCAGTGTAAGAGTGGCTAGGATAGTAAAAGGAAAGGTTGATACCATACCAACTGGGAACAGGTGTGAAAGAAATTTTATGAGCTGCATATTTTATGCCTAGTCATCCCTGAGGAGTTTCACTGGCAGTTCCTGGCAGGAGGAACCATTTGTGGCAAAGCCAAGTGGCTTCTGCCAGTAGAATTTCAGGTTTGTCATCTATGGTGTGGCTATGGATGTGATGGCTTCTCAGCCCATCCACCCAGGCTAGTGATGGACTGTTGCGGTTGCTGGGCTATATAGATCACACTTCAGCTTTGAGTCTCAGAATGAGAATGGGCCAAATGAAGTTAAAATTGTGAGAGACACTTCTTACCCAGGTGCATTTTTTTATAGAGTAAATGGGAATGTCGTTGATTGTTACCATGGTTACACTGTAGGCATTAGGGGATCTGTTGATGTTTATGATTTACAATAATAACTTGTATTTATATAGTGCCTTTAACTTTGAAACATGTCCCAGGCAGGCCTGGTTCAACCTGTGATAGTGGGTTGGAACTGTTTATGGGAAGTATGAAGCATATAGCAAGGGCTGAAGAAAATGGCTTCAGTCTGTTTAGCTGGTGGAAATTGCTGTTAATCCAGGACTAGTTGCAGTCATCCATGAGTGTGTTGTGACTCATGTGATTGCAGCAGTTGAAATACATTAGTCACCCTGCTGTAAGGCTGCAGATTTCTACTGATCTCGATGATGCACAATTATGCTATGTACAGAGGTACACCCATCTTTAATATATGCAAATATATGATAAAATATTCTTTTAAAAATCTTGATTTAAATGGTCTTAGTTTAGATTTTAAAAGCAAGAAAGTGCTTTTTCTCAAGACACTCGTGTTTGAAAATATTATTGCTTTTTACCTTGCAGGCCTTTTGGATTTGGCAGCACTTTACGGAGAGAACAGCTTAAAAAACCTTTGTGAGCAGACTATTAAACAGGGTATTTCTGTGGAGAATGCCATAACTTTACTGTCGGCTGCAGTGAAATATCAGGCAAAGGTAGGAGAATGAGAACAAAATATGCATGCTAAAGGAACCCCCTCCTTGCTTTGATGCGTTTGGAAAGTAAATGTCCAATCAGTTCAGGCTATCATGATATGACCTAACAAAGATGGAGGCTATTTGGCCTACTATGCCTGTACACGCTCTTTCTCTAGAGCCCTAACATTTTTTTCCCTTCCAGTATTTGCCATATTGTATTTGAAAGCTGCTATTAAATCTGTTTCCCCCACCATTTCAGGCAGTGAATTCTAGATCATTGTAACTTGTTGCATGGAAAGATCATTCCCTCATTTCACCTCTTGTCTTGTCACCTTCAAGTATTTGTATATATATATTTCTGGTTCTCTCTGTTCCTGCACCCCCTTTAAAATTGTACCACTTAGTTTATTTCACCTCTATAATTCTTCCTACTAGAATGTGTCATCTCATGTTTTTCTCATTAAGTTGCATTGGTCATGTCTGCCCATTTCAGCAGTCTCTGTATGTACTCCTGCATTCTGTCACTATCCTCCACACTATTGTTTCATGTCCCTTGTGGAGTATGAAGTTATGGCCTGTATACTCAAGTCCTAGTTATTGATATATAATCAAACAAATGCATTTTGAAATAAAAAGACATAGACATAACATCAACTGCACTACCCTCATTTACCCTCTCCATTATTTCATCAAAGAACTCAATCAAATTAATCAAACATGATTTTCCTTTAATAAATCCGTTCTGACATTCATTTATTTGCTCCTATTTTTCTAAATTCCAGTAATATTGTCTCTAAAAGTTTCCCCACCACTGACATTAGGCTGACTGGCCTGTAATTTTTTCCTTTTTCTTTGATCAGGGGTGTAAAATCCTCTAGTTCACTGGCACCACTCCCAAGGAGGAATGGAAGATTGTGGCCGGAGTCTCCCTTTTCTTCCCTCAGTAACCTAGGATCCATCCCATCTGGATGGTGTGACTTTTCTACTTTGAGGATCCTTAACCTTTTAAGTACTACTACTACTTTATTTTTGTCCTATCCAATATTGCTACCACCACCTCCTTTACTGCTACATTCCCAGCATTCTCTTCTCTAGTGAAGATTGATGCAAAGTGCTAATTTAGTACCTCAGCCATGCCCTCTGCCCCATAAGATCATCACTTTTTTTGTCTCTAATAGGTCCCATCCTTCCTTTGTTTACCATTTTATTATTTATATGTTTGTAAAAGACTTTTGGTTTCCTGTTATGTTAGCTGTTAAAATCTCCCCTGTACTTCAGTATGAAATTTAATTCTCTTATTTGTCATGTTTTTTGTTTCATGCTATTCTCTATATCTTTCATCATCCAAAGTGCTCTGGCTTTGGATATCTTCCTTACCCCCTTGTGGGGTAAGTGTCTACCTTGTACCCAAACCTTCTCCTCTTTGAAGGTTGTCTATTGTCCAATTACTGTTTCTCCTACCAATGTTTGATTCCAATTCAACTGGGTCAGAATACTTTTCAACTTGCTGTAACCAGCCCTTCTCTGCTTAAATATTCTAAACTTCATAATAGCAGTATTTTCCAAATGCTATCCACTGTAACGTGCTTTACTTGCCCACTTCATTCACCAGAACTAGATCCAACACTGCTTCCTTTTTTCATTGGGCTGGAAACACACTGATTAAGAAAGTTTTCATGTACACATTTCAGAAATTTGCTTCCCTCACACGGTTACACTCTCAGACTATATTGGGTTAATTCCATTATTACTACTCTATAGTTCTTGTGTCCTGCAAATCTGCTTCTCTATGTCCTTCCCATTATTTGACAGCCTATAGTATACATCCAATAGTGAATGAGTTTCTTTGTTCTTTAATTCTAACCAATTCTTGGGCCCCTCCACTAAATCCAATGCTATTATTGATTAGTTTATTTGATCAACACCTTTCTCTCCCCCCCCCGCCCTTTTTCTTCCCTGTCTTTCTTAAATACCTTGTAGATAAGAATATTAAGTTTCCAGTCCTCCCTTCTCTGAGCTTTCTCTCTTATTGCCACTATACCATAATCCCATATTAGTGACTTGTGCCTGCACCTCACCAACCTTATTTGCCACACACTCTGCAATGTATAATACATGTTCTCCAAACCCATCTTAAACTGAAATAAAAACAGAAAATGCTGGGACTAGTCAGGTCTGGCTGCATCTGTGGAGAGAGAGGAACAGAGTTAATGTTTCAGGTCAATAACCTTTCATCTTGTACTGCCTCACATTTGCCTGCTGTCTGATTCCCTCTTATTTCTGAACTATTTACTTTAGTGCAAAGGTTCCCAAACTTATTGCATATCCAGTTCCAGATCTATCAGCTGCTCATATATCCCTGATGTTACGTTTTAACTCCCAAGCATTGTATGGAATGAATAGGTTATAAATTCACAGATACGACTTTAAGCAATGTTTTAATAGTACTACTCACCATTAATATGACGGATAAAGTTGTTTGAGCATAAGTGTGTAATGTACACGATACACAGGACAATAGAATCATAGAGGCCCACAGCACAGAAAAAGGCCCTTCGGCCCATCGAGTCTGCGCTGGTCAAACAAGTACCTAACTATTCTACTTCCATTTTCCAGCACTAGGCCCATAGCCTTGTTTGCCATGGTATTGCAAGTGCACATCCAAATACTTCTTAAATGTTATGAGGGTTTTGGCTTCTACCACCCTTTCAGGCAGTGAGTTCCAGGCTCCCACTGCCATCTGGGTGAAAAAAATTAAAGAAATTAAGAATCAACTCATTTTATTATCCAGTGTATTAATTTGAAACTAACTGTAATTTCTTTCCCCTGTACATTGCTTGTCCTATCCAATTTAACAATTAATTATAACATTATTCAGCAGTGTACAATTATCAAAACTATGTTTGGAGTGATAGGTGATAGTTTGATTCATAAGATGTTTTCTGTGCAAGGCGTTGACAATACAATACAATTTCATTCCATTGAGTGATGAAAATCCACTTTCACTCACAATTCAGGGAATGCTGCTCACATTTGAACCTAAAACTCAGCTGGCTGCTTTTGTTGGAACCTGCTATGCTGTTTGCAGCCGCAGAGCAGCTTAGAACGTACCATGCAGGACTTGTTCTGGTCAAATTTCCATGTGCTGACTATGCATTTAAAAAATGTGTGACTGACTTAACAACAAAGTTTTAAAGTGTCGGTTGGAACACAATCTTGACTCGTCTGTGTTATGGCACAGCCGATGGTAAATGCTAAGCTGCTCAAATCCCAAAGGGAAACTTGAAACAACTGTCACAACTGTTTTGCAATTTGTATAAATTTCGAGATGCGTGCCTTGAATTCAGTAGTAATAAGACCACCAAGTCTTACCGATTTCTTACAAAACTAAATTAAACCTTTATTAATAGATGAAATGATTTTCAGCACATACATAGATCTACAAATTACTACTATGAGAACTTCTAAATCCCCTAGTTAATCTAACTCACAGTTACACTTTTGTTAAGGAAGTAGACCCATAGCTTCCGCGCTCCCCAGCTTCTGATTTGGGGGGGTAGTTGAAAGATGTGCTAGAGAATTCCTCTGGCAAGTTCCCAGGTAAGGGTTTGCATGGCAATTGCCCAGAAGTGCACAATTCTTTCTGGACAGTTGTGCTGCGATGAGAACCATCTGATATTGCAGTTTAAATAGCAAACTTCGGATGGTTCCGCTGGAGTTATACCAACAATTACCTGAAAATGTTAGAAGATTTAAGATGTCTTCTAACTTCTGAGTAACTATTGTAAAGACCTAGAATGATCCCATGAGACTCCCCCACACTCCTGGCCCCCACCTCGGACACCCCTCCCCCCCACCGCCCAACCACCTTGGATCCTCAAACCCGATCACCCCTCAGTGCCCCTGACCTTGGAATTCCCCCCCTCCCCCCGCCCCTGCCACCACCACCACCAAGATGTCGGACCACCCCCCCCCCCCCCAAATCCTATCTACCTGCCTTAGACACTTACCTTTCCCTGGCCTGTCAATTTCCCTGGCCCTTTAAACTTAACTGCTTTATGGCAGCGAGTGCCGTATAAAAGGGGGCATGGCCTCCTTGAATACTCTGGATCTAGACTTCGCTGGGGCCTGTGAGGATTCTCTTGACGCAGGCCCCAAGCAGCTCCGGCGAACAGAAGGTGTCACTGTTATTTCAAGACCAGGTAAGTAGGTATTGGTTTCTTCTAATTTCTGTGGGCCATCTCTTTTCGATGCTGGTTAGAAGTTACGGCCCATAGATTTTAAAAGATCCAGGCAAAGTAACACATTACCCTGAACAGTACTAATAATTAAGGCACTACTTTAATTTTGATAATTCTTCCCAATTCAACATTTCCTAGAAACATATTCAAATACTGCAAAGTTTAGGAATAAGTAGGGTAATTTTTCCCAGAAATAAACTTAGTCCACATCAGTTCCAGTTAATACAATCCTCAACTGAGTGTCATTACGTCCGCCATTGACGGTATCACAGCTGTCAAAATGTGACCAGTTTTCAGAGCAGGTTGTTGGATGCGGATTGGCTTGAACTCTTAATAAAAAGATTATTTCTTTCAGCGTTGTGGTTGCTGAGCATCAACTAGGTAGGGCAAAACTGGAAGAGCTGCGTAATAACGTTAACAGCCCTCCTCACGGATTTAGTTTTGTTATCAATTTGCCTGCAAATTACAACTCATCCACACTTATAAGTGAACTTCTCTCCCTCCAGATGCATCAATTTTAATCCATACACTTACTTAACATCAAATGTGTGTAAAAATAAGATTGCTGATGCAGTTGCTTTGAATATTTATTCCCTTTAAAGTATTAATATTTTAGATTAAAATGTTTAACAGTTTAATGACAATGTTCTTAGTCAAGTTGTGTATCAGATTTAAACTGGGATCTATGCATACTTAATTATAATTGATTTTTCAAGGGATCAGTTACCCTGTGAAGTTGGTGAAAATTACTATTTTCAAAGCATAGAAGAATTTGAATTCCTCCAAAAGAAAAACTAGTATAGAAGTGAAAAAATTAGCACCTTGAAAGATAGGGAGAAGGACACTACAAAGGAGGAGAAAATCTTGGGCAACACAATTCTTTTTTTAAGCTGAACATATTCAACCAAGAAATATTCCAGCATGCTTGCAACCTGGCTCTCCATTCTCTGTAATATCTAATTGGTAGTGATATTCTTAATTGAAAGTCTTTCTGACAAACCAGCTTAACAAAGCAAGTGACAGTTGCATTTCCCAAAGGGAAACCTGTTGAAATGTTGCCAGCAAATCCCAAAGACTGTTTTATTTAACTGCCCACGGTGCCATCAATCCCTCATAACTGAGAGTCTACAGATTCTAATTTAATGTAAATCACAGCAAAATACAATGAAGTGGGAATGAGTGCACGTGGAGTGGGAACATGACAGATCCATCATTAGACCTGGTGGTATAATGTAGGTTCCTGCATACCCTTCAGTGATGTCTTGCCTACCACCAGGGCTGCATGTGCTACAGTTTGGAAATCCTTACTCGTGTTATTTGTCTTTCCCAGTCCTCTCCGCACCTGGTTTCTTCTCTGTAATGTTTTATCCTGGTGTCCCTTTCAATGCCAAATTAGTTTAAACCCTCATCCACAGTACCAGTTAAGCTTCCCACGAGGGCACTGGTCTCAGCCTTGTTCAGGTGCAACCCATCCGGCTTGTACAGGGCCCTACTGCCCCAAGGATCTGAAACCCTCTCTCCTGCACCATTCTTTCAGTTGCATGTTAAGCTGTCTTATGCTGTTCCTCCTCACTCGCTTGTGGCAGTAAGATGAGTAATCCAGAGATTTCTACCTTTTTGAAGTGCTTTTTAACTTCTTCCCTCACCCCTGAAAAGTCTCTTCAAGATATGAATGCTTTTCTTTTCTATATCTCTCTTCTTTTCCACGATTCTGCCTGTCTGTCCCCTTTCTCAGGTTTTCAGTTAATCTACAGAACTATAGAAAATCCAGCAAAAGTGTTTCCCTTACCCTCACCTACCATAACATTTAAGGCGCTAGACATAAAACTGAATTGTCATCCAATTCAGTAGTCCAAAGATTGCAGCCACATTTGGTTTGCTGCAAACCGCCTTTATTGGAGCAACAGCACAAAGTAATGCTACTTAAAATGGACTTTGGGTACATTTTTATCCCAGTAATTTTTCCTACGGTAGGTTAATAAAAGGAACAATGATCCAGGTCTGTCTAGCTTGTCACCTTTAAACAATGTTATGGGTAATTAACTGCTTTGAATTGCTTTTGGATAAATGAAGTGCTGAATTGTTTTTCCAGGGGTTGGAAGAGTTTTGCTTTAAGTTCTGTGTCAATCATTTGACAGCCGTGACACAAACACAGGGCTTTTCGGACATGGACCATGAGCTCTTGAAGAATTTCATCAGCAAGGCTGGGAAGCACGGGGCATTCCGGAATTGAAGCAGGAACTTGAGCAGACACTGAATGCACCAGTCTCCCGGTCGTCTTTGTTAGTTCTTTTTCTTCCCCGCTCTATTTAGTTTATCTGCCCATACCCCTTCAGACATCTGCCCTGGCAGGGTTAGAGTTCCAGAGGTGCCAAATGACACTGTGCCCAAGAAGCTATTATATCTTTATTAACCTTAAACAGGCTGTTCAAGTAGGGAAGTATTACAGCTGAGTTCTTTGCTTGGTATTTAGCAGTGCACAATTCTAGTGAGTGTGTGCTCAACAGTAATCTGGAGATGGGTCCTGTCTGACTTTTTTCCCTTCCCTAACTGCTGACAGTTGCAGCACCATTCTCCACTGCCCTAGATGAAACTCAGCACGGACCAGCGACCAAACCTGGAACCTTCCACATCTGAATGGTTCAGCTACTCGTGCAAGAAAGGAATTGGTTTTGCTTTTGAAGAAAAGGGTCAGCATCACGAGTGAAACATGAGATTATGCAAGTCATTCTCTTAATATGTTTTGCACGTGGCAGAGTGAAGGACTTCCGAATTCAATTTAATGTGCAATTCAGAACTAAGCATCATGGTTTTGCTTTAGGAATATCCTTATGATTCCTGTAGTTGCTGATTTCATATCATGGTGTCCACTTTAAAATGAGTGACAAACCATTGTTATTTTAGCAAGAATTTTGCAATCCTATAGATATGTTTTCCTGAATCAATTTTTGTAACAGTGAAAACAAAATGAAGGATATCAGCATATTCTAGATGACTCATTACATTATAAGTTTATTAATAGTAGTAGATAGGAATGCTAGATTCTCAGCAAAAGGCACTTAGTGCTGTATCAGTAGACATCTTATGGAGCTGGATAACCTTAATTAGCAAAGGGATGGAGAGAGGGAGCAATGTCAACAGATAATTGAATGTTTTATGGACACAAATCCTTTGGTTGCTGGGAATATCAGCTATGGCATACAATTGGTCATTTAGAATAACTATGCTATTACATCAATGGTGAGATGTTTTAGTAGGTTAGTGTGGAGGGATAGAGCTTTATCTTCAGGTTTTGGTTGCAACTAGTCCCTTCTCAGCTTAAGTGAACAGAGTAGAACTCCTAGGTTTTCTCTCTGATATAGCCAGGTGTTGCGGCCCCTGACAGTTGAACTTTCCATCTATCAGTAAGGAAATAAATGCATTTGAATTGCCCAGTGTTTTAAAACTGATTTTATTCTGACTGAGGGAGGATATTCCATCACTTTCTGGTTCTTTTTCTGTAGTCGAGGCACAGCTGAAGCGAAGTTACAGTATCTCTCAACACTCTAAATCAGTAAACAAACAATCTTAAAGAACATTACATTATAATATAAAATAATGTAATTATATTACAATATGCAGGAGAAAATCTCCTAACCATTGTATGTGGATCCTTGGAAGCAGAATGGCTAAGTGAATTTGTTTTAAACATTTTCGTTAGAGACCATCTCTAATTGCTGTGAATTAGTGACAGTAGAGTTTCTTCAACTGCTGCTTTAAGTCAGTTTTGGTTCCCTGAAATTTGAAGGCAGTCTTTGAAGAGTTATTGTGCACAATCTCACATTTGAATGCAGATGGATGATTCTACTTTGATCACATTTTTTTGTTGTATTAGGAAATGGTTTGTGCTTAAGGACTGTTAAAACCTTACAGGTCTTAGGCCAGAGCATTCCTTGGAGCTGCTCCAGATCTCTTGCTGTTATTTCACTGAAAGACTGTACAAAGTAAACTCACCAGCTTCAGGGAAATTACCAGCCTTGATTTCCAGGATCCTACAGGTAGCATTCTGCTAAAGATACTGGGATATTATGTGTGGAAGGGACAAAGTAGATAGACCCTTACATAATGACTATTGGTCTGAACTATCTTATCTCCTTGTTCCATCGAGTGGAGATCCATCTGAGGCTAACAGATAGATGAGTTATGTGCAACTAATTTTGTGTTGGTTTGAACTAGACTCACCTGAGGGTAGATTTAATACTGGTGCAGATTTGAATACACCAGTACAGAGGTGGACATGCACTGAATTTGTTCCATAGTGTCCATCCCCAGTTTATCTGCAATCCATGATGTTCATGTACTTCAACTTATCTAACAATTATTGTTAACAGGACAGCTTCTCTCAAACTGCATTTATACTTGAATTGAGTGAGATTACAGCACTAGGTGTCTCAATTGGTTCAACACTTTAAGGGGGGGCGGGGGGGGGGAAGGTTTGTGTTGGGTGAACATGACCGTTGTGTATTAGGGCCCAATTGCAGAGGTTTAATCATGTTAGTCATTGCCAGCCAAAGGCTGATATAGATAATAAATATGCATTTAAATCCTTCTAATAGTTTAACAACATACAAATTTAATAACTGGAAAATGTAATTTATAAACCAATTTAGAGAAACAAATCTACCTAAATGTTAATGCTGCCCTCAGTTATGTTTTTTATTGTCGTGACTGCTGTATTGTAATTTGTTTACCTTCAGCTTTTGTGTTACAAATAGTGACTTGATCCTTTGTCAAATTTTATTTTCCCTTGAGAATGTGATTTTTGATTTAAAAAGGTGTAATGTTAAATTGTTACTTATACTAAAGTATAAAGTGTTCAGTATAGTCTGTTTATTTACATTGAATCACATAACTGGCTATGAAACTGGATGTTGTTGAGACTATTACTTGTATAATTGAAGCTTCTGACAGCACTTAGCTTCTTTGACTTGTACTATCATTTAAAATAAAGGATTAAAAGTTGCAAGATGGAAGAGGATACCATCAATTATTTATTCGGTATTTGTGTAGCATTAGGTGGGTCATTTGAAGGTAGGAACTGTTGCTGGGCATATAGACTAACAATGCACACTGATGTGGGTAGTCAGCAAATATCATGCTGGGATCCTGTTACATGTGCGCAAAGCTCATGGGACAGATGCCAGATATTTTGTAGCTTCCAACTGTGGCACTCATGCCACAATTCGGGTATAGGATCAGGACCTGAGCATACTGGCACAAACCGTCCTGTGCAAGGATCAGATTATATACTAAAAGAGGTGTTTCCAACATACAGAACACTTCCATGTGGCCATTTGTTAAAGCAGAGAACTGTGCTGCTAAATTTTATGCTGCAGTGATCCTCCTCCCCCAATCTGACACATTATTCAATACAGGGGTATTTTAAGAGATGTGCTTCCTTAGAGATGATTCGAACATTGGAAAATGGGATAGAGAGCAAAATTGGAGATTTGGCCCATTCTGCTCTTTTGTTAGCTGTGGCAGCTTCACCTTTTTGATTCCAATTTCCAGCTCCACTGTGGGCTTGCAGCTCAACGTATCACCAGATTTAAAATAGGGGAGGAAATTACTTCACTTTGGTTTCATTATCTACCCTTGCTTCAACTAGATGAAACCGTCTGCAAATAGCAGAGGTGTACTGTTGAGTTCTTACATAACTGACGGAGACAAACATTATGACAGCGAACACATCTGCTGGAATTCTTTTTCAAAAAGAGGATAGACTAATAATAGAGCTTGTGCTCCTGAATCTTCGGCTATAACAAAAAAAACCTTGTACAGACACTTTGCAGATTTTTATTTACTATATAAAAAATTTATAAAAACAGTACCTTAATTCATAATGTGCAGTACAAATAGATTTCTTGCTGAACAAATCATGAGTACAGACTTCTGCATGCTTTTAATCAGAAATATAGGAAGATATTTAACCCACATACTGATTAACCATTTATATTCAACGATAAATTATATCCATGGATTATCTGCATGGATGATGTTGAGTTATTACAGATGGGAACAGTGTCCCAAATTTTCACAGTCAGCTGTCACAAACACAAAGCAATCCACCATTACAGTCATCCCAACCATCTGAGTCATTAATACAGCCAGTTCAGGGGGCAATTTTAAAAGCATTTACCACAAGTCCAATATTACTGCACAGATCTTACTTCATAATTTGTTCATCAAAACATTTGAGACCTTCAGCAACGTTTTATTTTAGTAGTCTGCATTTCAATTGTGAAGGCTAAAAATCTTGTATGTCTGAGGTATATAAGCCAACGCTCAGTAATGTGGCTTAATATTTCCTTCGTATTCCTTTGTACATAATGCTAGTAACACTTGTTGATACCTCTGCAAAATTAAATAGTGCATCAGTTTAAAACTCTGAAAAACAGAATCTGGTACCATTTCAATGCACAAATCAAAAGCAATAGTGCAGTTCACCACATCATTACATCTTACTCATAGATATCAACCTTAGCTTTGTGGTAGGTTGTAGGTACAAGCCCCACACCATGGACTTGAGCACATAATCTAGGCTGACACTTCGTACAGTACTTGAGGGGGCACTGCATAGTCAGAGTTGCTGTATTTTATGTTAAAATTGAGGCTCTGTCTGTCCTCAGGCGGATGTAAAAGATCCTATGGCCCTAGTCAAAGGACAGAGAAGTTCTCCCTGTGTCATTGCCAACATTGATCCCTCAACTAACACCTTAAATGGATGATGGGACTTTGCCATATGCAAACTGTCTGCCACATTTCCTGCATTATATTGGCTGTAAATAAAGGACATCCTGAGGTTCTGAAAGGTGCTATATAAATGCAAGGTTTTTCTTATTGCAAACTTAAAGCATTTGTATCATTAACAAAATTGATAGGCACATTGCTTGCAACTTGAAGACAATTCAACTACAAACTTCTTTCTAGTTTGTAAAAAGTAAAATCTTAGACATAAATAAAAACATTAATAAAATTGAAATTGCACACATTGTGCAAATGCTAGATATTTAGGGCCATATTTTCCTCCTTTATGATTAGACTGTTAATTGCCTTAATTTCATCGGTTTTTACAGACCCACTGATGATTTCATTTAACATGGAATTTTTACTAGATTTTGAAAAATGACCAATCTGAACACATAACAATGAGCCTCCCAGCATTTAACCAATAGAAACGCAAATGTTTTGTGCATCTAATTATAGAGTGTACAAAACTTGTTAAAGGTGGTTTTTTGATGGAATTCCACTTCATGGACTGGACACAAGGTCTTGATGAACGTAAGAAATGTAAGAATATTTGCAACAGGGCAAACTCAAATTTATGCCAGATGCAAACAATGTGGCTGTGTATCACAGACTCAACTACTGAAAGGACCCAAGCAGGAGCATTGCAACTTGAACAGAGCATCAAGCTAAAAGTAGCATCCTTTCTTTATATGCAAATATAAGTAATGAATTTTGAAGTGGGAGTTGTTACATTGACAGAGAAATACTGAGAATGTAGCAGAATGTAGCAAGTAATGTTATATTAAAACAGACTAATGCAAATCACATGAGACACGCCAGAGAAAATTTAGCAGAAGAGGTTGGTGAGGACCATACTCTGTGCAGGTTTAGTGTACTCAATGCCCCTTGTGTGTAGTTACAGGGTTCAGATTATTCTGGGGTAATTTTTATAAACAATAAGAGTAGTGGTAAAAATCAGAAGGCAAGTAAGATACTTTCTCCCTTCAGTCTTGCTCTATTGTTTACACTTTTTATTAAATTTCACACACAGAGGAAAATATGACCTTTAAGGCATAGTGTTTAGCAAAATAATTTTCTAAAATGACTTAAGAAACTTTCTAACTGGAGGTTATAAAAAGAAATAAACCCCTGGTAAAAGAAAATCTGTGAAAAGAAGGAACATAAATCAACAATGACCAGAACTGATGAAGATTCTGCTGCAGAGGATCATGCTCATATGCAGTGCAGATTCATTCCTGAGTCAGATGAGAGGGCTGAAGTCAGTTTTCCTCCCTTTTCAAACCACCGTTCCCATCTTTCAGTTTCTGCTCTTGCATCTTGCTCCTTGTAGATGCTGTACAGAGATGTTAACAAGACTGTTAGAATGAAAGAATCCTATACCATATTACTTAGACTCAAGAGGCTGATCCAGTTTAGTCTATCCACTTATATTGAAGAGTACTGGAATTATAATATGAGTAGAATTTATGATCTAAATTTTACAGCAACCATGTTATACCTAGATGTGGATCACATCCATTCACACAGAATCACACAGTGCAGAAGAGGCCCTTCGGCCCATCGAGTCTGCACCGACACGTGAGAAACACAGCTTAAAAACTTGTAGTATGTGTCTTGTTTAATGGATGTTGATATGTTACATTTCTCTACCTGACTAGGTGACCAACAAAAGCACTCTGAACCTGTTAAATTATTTTACAGATCTATTTAGCTTTTGGAGAAGAGGGAGAAGGTCAACCTTACTTTTTAAATCATCTTCTGGATTCCCTTGTTATTTGGACCCTTCAAGCATTTTTTTTATTATTTCTCTTTGTGCATCTTAGATTACGTCACTTCAAAGTCTCCCATGTTATAAACATCCTTTTGCCACTCATCCTCTCAAATACTTTAATGTAACTCATGCAAAGAGCAATTTACTAAGAGATACATAGGGCAGGGGAATAAAATCAAATGAACTAGTTATAAACAGGGGATAGACTGAATAGTTGGGGATAGAATGGACAAAAAAAATACACAGGTGAATGAGTAACATTAAAGCAAAAAAAAGTTTTAAATACATGCATTGCAATCCACTGTGAAAAATAAAATATTTTACCGCAAGAATTAACAGAAACCTGTATGGAAACTGGACAAAAATAGAAAATAAACATGTCTTTATATAATTATATTTAGATAGGTAGCTAGGGGATTGAAAAGAGAAGAAAGTTGTGAAAAGTTAGGCGCAGTGGTAATAATGGTTAAAGAGATTATACATGTTGTACAGAGACAGATGATGTAGATAAGGAAGGAGTACAGACAGGGAAGATGGTTGGAGGTGAAAGGTTAAAAAAGGGCTTGTTACATAGGGCGGTATCACACCTCTACAAATTATGGGAAGGAAATTTATAGTCAAATCAGAGCGATGAATCAGAACAAAATAATTGTTTTAGGAGATTTTAATTATCCACTTATCGATTGGGACAGAGGAAGAGTAAACAGGAAAGGGAATGGAATTTTTAATGTATAAAGGGCATCCTCCTCAAGGACTGCATTGGACTTATGGGGGAAAAAGAGGCTGTTAGATGTGTTTAAGGATATTAAAGTGGAACAGATAGATAAGCTAAATGTGGGCAAACAGCTTGAGAGTAGTTACCACAATATGGTAAGGTTTAAAATGCAACTTGTGAGGAGGATAGTGAGTATAAAACCTA
Organism: Carcharodon carcharias; assembly: GCF_017639515.1. Lineage (NCBI taxonomy): Eukaryota > Metazoa > Chordata > Chondrichthyes > Lamniformes > Lamnidae > Carcharodon > Carcharodon carcharias. The sequence goes on along the minus strand of NC_054484.1, from coordinate 95,704,790 downwards.
ACAGATTAATTAGGGTACATTTTAGAAAGATGAGTGAGCTTACTGAGGGGAGGTGCAAGGAGAAGTTGGTACACAGGATTGTACAGCAACAGTGGGATGGTTTTTAAAAAGAAATTTAAACGCTACAGAGTAAATGTATTTCTTAAAGGGAAACAACTAATACTTTTATGATGCCATGGATAAATAAGTTGAAGAAGATAGCTTGATGCCTGTAAGAACACTAATTATGGAAAAAAACTATAAGAGAACAAGAAAGATAAGTTACGAGAGTGAAAAGGTATGAGGCAAAGTTTGCAAAAAAAAACTTCAAAAGGAACAGCGTGATCAATAATAAGAAAAATGAAATAGGCCGATAAATGCAATTAGGACTATTTGCTTGTATGAAGGCTACATACTGGTTGGGTCAAATAGCCTGTTTCCCTGTTGTAATTCCTTTGTGTATAATTTGACGGTCAGAACTGCACACATATGGGATCACATTAAAATAGTATTCAGCAGCAATACAACAACTCTTGACCTCTATTCTATCCTTCTGATATGACAAACCATATTCCTTCTTAAATGTATTGTCACAGTGAATGATTGCTTTTCGAATTATCCACAATAATACCAAGCATGATTAAATTAATTGTGACTGTTCTAATTTTGGCAAAATTAGATGAAAATTTACAATATCTGGATAATCAAAAACACAAGATCATAATCTTAACAAGTGGTTATGATTAATCATATGACAGTATGTGAATTAATCCTGAGCAATGTTAGCATAGGCCCTGATAAGAGTGTACAGCATTACTAAATGACTACAAGAGTTGAGAAATAGGAGCATGTTTGGGCATCTCCAGTGAGTTGACAAGATCATGCACAAACACACTGCAACTTGTTGACAGCATCACTGAGTGGGAACAGAACCATTTCCTGAGGCTGGGAGGGAAAGTAATCCCAGAAGTTTAATCAAGTTATTCTTCCTTTTGTTGTTGGACAGCTCAACTCACCTTCCTGGGAGCATAACTTTAGCCAGCCTTGTATATTTCACGAACTATTGTCAAGTGCAGGCTTGTTACTGACTCTCACTCACTTTCTGACGCAGAAGGTAACTTATTGTGCTGGAAGGAAAGACTGAACAGGATTCCAGAGGATTGAGGAGGACCTGATAGAGGTCTTTAACATTATGAAGGAGTTTGACAGAATAGCCATAGAAAGGATATTTCCATTTGTTGGGGAGACCAATATTAGAGGTAATAAATGTAAGGCAGTCAGCAATAAATCCTCTAAAGGAATTCAGAAGTAACTTCTTTACTTATTGGTGATAATGTGGACATGCATTGAAGAGGAATCTAGATAAGCACATGAAGGAGAAAGAAATAGAAGGATATGTTGAAGGAGCGATGTTAAGTAAATTGAGTAAGAGGACGCTCATGTGGAGCATTAACCAGTTTGGCCAAATAACCTTGTTTCTCTGCAATCTATGTTTAAACCAGCTGTAATTTTAGTGCATTTCTTTATTACTTAAATAAGAAATATGGCTGTGATTTTAGCACCAATTTACCACCATGCAGAGTACATTTGAAGTACTAACTCAGATTGTGGGATAATAATTATGCCCACTCGCAAATTCTGACATGGGTTTAATATTGGTAAATTGAAAATCATCATGAATAAAACAGCAACTGGACCAATTATTGGGGGCAGGGAGGGTTAATCTAGTTAGCTTTGTCTAGCTAACTATGTTCCTACCAGTTCCATTATTCGCACGCTCAGACTGACGGTTAATCGACACTGGTGGTATAAGGTAAGTTATGATGGGAGGCTCTTCTAAAATACTTCACAGTGAGTCGAAGCTAGTGTGCACTCCTGCAGCAAGTGAGTCTATGTGGGATTGAAGGGTAGTTCCACAATTTACTGATGCAGATCTGTCTTTTACCTCGACAGTTTATAGTTTGTTTTTTTTTATTCCTTCATGGGATGTGGGCTTCGCTGGCTGGGCCAGCATTTATTGCCCATCTCTAGTTGCCCTTGAGAAGGTGGTGGTGAGCTGCCTTCTTGAACTGCTGCAATCCATGTGGTGTAGGTACACCCACAGTGCTGTTAGGGAGGGAGTTCCAGGATTTTTACCCAGTGACAGTGAAGGAACGGCGATATATTTCCAAGTCAGGATGGTGAGTGACCTGGAGGGGAACTTCCAAGTGGTGGTGTTCCCCTCTATCTGCTGCCCTTGTCCTTCTAGATGGTAGTGGTTGTGGGTTTGGAAGGTGCTGTCGAAGCAGCTTTGGTGAATTCCTGCTGTGCATCTTGTAGATGGTACACACTGCTGCCACTGTGCGTCGGTGGTGGAGGGAGTGAATGTGGATGCGGTGCCAATCAAGCAGGCTGCTTTGTCCTGGATGGTGTCAAGCTTTTTGAGTGTTGTGGGAGCTGCACTCATCCAGGCAAGTGGGGAGTATTCCATCACACTCCTGACTTGTGCCTTGTAGATGGAGGACTGGCTTTGGGGAGTCAAGAGGCGGGTTACTCATCGCACTATTCCTAGCCTGATCTTGTAGTCACAGTATTTATATGGCTAGTCCAGTTCAGTTTCTGGTCAATGGTAACCCCCAGGATGTTGATAGTGGGGGATTCAGTGATGATAATATAATTGAACATCAAGGTGCGATGGTTGGATTCTCTCTTATTGGAGATGGTCATTGCCTGACACTTGTGTGGTGCGAAAGTTACTTGCCACTTGTCAGTCCAAACCTGAATATTGTCCAGGTTTTGTTGCAATTGAACATAGACTGATTCAGTATCTGAGGAGTCACGAATGGTGCTGAACATTGTGCAATCATCAGTGAACATCCCCACTTCTGACCTTATGTTGGAAGGAAGGTCATTGATGAAGCAGCTGAAGATGGTTGGGCTGAGGACACTACCCTGAGGAACTCCTGCAGTGATGTCCTGGAGCTCAGATGACTGACCTCCAACAACCACAACCATCTTCCTTCATGCTAGGTATGACTCCAACCAGTAGAGAGTTTCCCCCCGATTCCCGTTGACTCTAGTTTTGCTAGGGCTCCTTGATGCCACAATCGGTCAAATGTGACTTTGATGTCAAGGGCCATCGCTCTCACCTCACTTGGGAGTTCAGCTCTTTTGTCCATGTTTGATCCAAGGCTGTAATGAGGAATTGAGAGGCCCTGGCGAAACCCAAACTGGGCATCAGCGAGCAGGTTATTGTTAAGCAAGTGCCGCTTGATAGCACTGTTGATGACCCATTCCATTACTTTACTGACGATCAAGAGTAGGCTGATAGGGCGGTAAATGGCCAGGATGGATTTGTCCTGCTTTTTGTCTACAGGACATACCTGTGCAATTTTCCACATAGCCGGGTAGATGCCAGTGTTGTAGCTGTGCTGGAACAGCTTGGCTAAGGGCGTGGCAAGTTCTGGAGCACAAGTCTTCAGTACTATTGCTGGAATGTTGTCAGGGCCCGTAGCCTTTGCAGTATCCGGTGCCTTCAGCTGTTTCTTGATATCACCTGGAGTGAATCAAATTGGCTGAAGACTGGCATCTGTGATGCTGGGGACATCCAGAGGAGGCCAAGATGGATTGTCCACTCGGCACTTCTGGCTGAAGATTGTAGCAAATGCTTCAGCCTTATCTTTTGCACTGATGCGCTGGGCTCTCCCATCATTGAGGATGGGGAAATTGTGGGGCCTCCTCCTCCAGTGAGTTGTTCAATTGTCCACCACCATTCACGGCTGGATGTGGCAGGACTGTAGAGCTTAGATCTTATCAGTTAGTTGTGGGATCGCTTGGCCCTGCCTATCACTTGCTGCTAAGACAGGATTGCAGCAGTTTCCTGAAAGGGTTGCAGCTGTTTATGTCAACAAAACATAAGAATTGGAGTAGTCTACACAGCCCTTCGAGCCTGATCCAGCATTCAATATGATCATGGCTGATCTTCTGCCTCAATTCACTTTCCCACCTGCTCCCCATACCCCTTGATTCCCTGAGACACCAAAAATCTGTCTATCTCAGCCTTGAACATACTCAATAGTAAAACATCCACAAGCCTCTAGAGTAGAGAATACCAAAAATTCACATCCCTGTCTTAAATGACAGAGCCCTTATCTGAAAGACTGTGTCCCCATGTTCTAGATTTCCCCAGCTAGGGAAAAAATATCTCGGTGTCTACCCTATCAAGCCCCTTCAGAATTTTATGTTTCAATAAGATCACTTCTCATTCTTCTAAACTCCAGGTAGTATAGGCCAAATTTACTCAGCCTCTCATCATAGGACAACCCTTTCACCCCCAGAACCAATTTAGTGAACGTGCACTGGCCCACCTTCAAGGCAATTATACTCTTCCTTATAAATGGAGACCAAGGCCTGAACTTTGTGTTTGATGTACGTACGTGATCGGCAGGCCCGGAAGCAGACAAGAAATGCACTTCTACCTGTAATCGGCCCCCAACCATGATCTTACGCTGGTGATCAGCGTGAAACATGCCTGGAGAAAGGCTCAGCACTGCCGTTGGGGGTAGGAGAGGGCAAGCGCCGATGTCACTGTGGGTGCTGGTGAGTGCCCCCATTGAGCTCCCTGAATGCCTCAGGGAGCTGCAGACCTCCAAATAATAAAAGAAAGCACAAAAATGCTGCAAAAATGTCCACACAGCACAATCAAGCACCTGAAAGCATACTTCAATAAAAAAAAAAGACCCCAGATATTTATTTTCATTTCAAATCCTGAGATTTCATCCCGACCTTGGATGAGGTTCCATCAAAAATGTAAAGCCCGCCTGGCCAATTGACAGTCCGCCAACTGTAAGGTTGAATGGGCCACTAAAAATCGCTGACAATTGGGCCGTTAATAGGCTTACCTGCCCTCTTAATTGTCGGTAGGCACTCTTCCGACTTTTGCGTGAGCCTACCAAGCGAAATATTGCATGATTTCACACCCATTCAGGTTGGACGCACGCCTGCCCAGAGGGAGTAAAATTCAGTGTGCAGTATTCCAGGTGTGGTCTCACAAAAACCTTATACAATTGTAGCAAAGCTTCCTAATTCTTGTACTCCTTGTAATAATGGCCAACATGCCACTTGCCTTCCTAACTGTTTGCTACACCATGCATGCTAAATTTCAGTGTTCCTTGTTCAGAGAACATAGGTGTATTCGTACATTAACTTTTATAAGCTTCACACTTTTAAAAAAAATATTCTGCATTTCTATTCTTACTATCAAAGTAAACAACCTCACACTTTCCCAAATTATACTCCATCCACCACTTTTCTTGCTTACTCACTTAACCTGTCTATATCTCTTTGCTGCTTGAGTCCTCTGAACTTCCATTCACGCCCAGCTTTGTATTGTCAGACTTGGATACTTTACTCTGTCTCTTTGTCTGAGATATTAATGTAGATTGTAAATAGCTGAGGGCTCAGCACTGATCCTTGCTGCATTCCACCAGTTACAGCCTGCCAACTTGAAAATGCCCTGCTTATCCGTACACTCGGCTTCCTGTCTATTAACAAACTGTCCATCCATGCTAATATATTACTCTCAAGTCTGTGAGCCCTTATCTTGCCTATTATCCTTTAGTCTGACACCTTATTGAATGCTGGTGAGTTTGTGAATCAGTGGAATTATTAAATGCTGGCTTCTTTTTCAACTCTTTGTTGCCTAGATCATCCAAAGTTAATATAGAATCTAAAACTGGAGTACTGAGACACGGCTATTTAATAATCATCCCTGATTTAGCCAGTAAGCTAAATGGTCACTATGACTGAGTAATCAGTATGGGTGATCACAATGTCCACTGCACCATTGGTGCTGATGAATCATCAGCTCAGCCTCTCCTCAGATTTCCCTCTGATGAATGATAAGGATGGTAACGCTTTGAATTTTACTTTCCATTTTGGCCCAAAACTGATAATGTGAGGTGCTAACGGGTATCTTACTCAATAATAATAATTTAGGCTGAAAATCAATGGAAAATAAAGTACTGAGGCTGTTTTACATGGCAGCCTGAGTGTTGGGAGCGTGCCCTAAAGATGTAATAAAGTATTTACATGGCCAGAATTCTGAGGTCAGCAGGCAGGAGCGGCCCGGACACGTGATTTCACGTTGGTGGGCCAATTAAGGGAAGGGACAGGCAGGGGCCTGTCAGCCGCTGCACCCAATGGCAGCTGGTTTAAAACGAGCAAAGTCAGGCCCTGGAAGACTGCCGGCGACGAAGGCATCTTCGGTGAGCAGGAGAGTAAAAATTATGGATACAAATGTGGCTACAGACACCAGGCAGGAGGGCAGGTCAGGTGGGCACTCAGCCCCACCCCCGTTTTTTCCGATGCATGCCTCACAATCCTCCTGGAGGAGGTAGCTGCCAGGATGGACACCCTTGTCCCCAGTGATGGAAGGAGGAGGCCACCGCACCTAACAAAAAGAGCTTGGGAGGAGGCGGCAGTACTGGTCAGCAGTCATGATGTGGTGCGGCGGACCTGGGTCCAGTGCCAAAAGAGGTTTTAATACCCTGCTGCGCTCAGGAAGGGTGAGTACCGTGTTGGCGTGGATCAGTGATAAAGTTTTAAGGGCTGGCCTTCCCCCACCACCCAGTGTGAGTGCCAACTGTCAATGACACCAGAGTTAGCCAAGTGCCTTGCGGCTTGCAGGCCACAACTCGGATGTGCCCTGCAAGGTGCTCCTCAGGTGGGGTTAGCCAGGCTGCAATGGCACTAATCATTACTCCTTAGTCCTTTCAGGAGAAGACAGCCCATAAGAGCACTGAAAGGTCGCAGATAGGCAGAGGCCCCCAAACCTCTGAATCCTAACCATATACGAGCAGGACCCCCTTGAGCAGCGGAACCGATGCGCACCTCAGTCAATTGGCCACGGAGAGGCTGGGGTGTCAGACGAAGGTAAGAGTGCAGTGCACAGAGGTGAGAGTTTCGGATTGTGCAAATGTTCTTGTGCAGTCTGTTCAGTGATGGGAGTCTCAAAACTGGATTCTCCATTGATAATTGAAAGACGATGGCACCATGATGCAGATCTCCAAGGTCTCACCAGGGTGCATCGCATGCACAGTGTTAGTGTGATGACTTAAACCAATGACATGTCCTTGTTCTCCCTTAAGTTTGCCACCACGCACCCAATCGCAGGATGCTGAAGGCCCACCCCTGACATCAGAGAACAGCCAGACTCCAGTTGCACCTGCATCACACCCGCTCTCTGAACCAGGCACCAACGCTAGTTGGTGGGCATTAGATCTTTGGCTGGAATTCTGGTGCACAGCGGTGAGGGCACTTCAAACTCTCTTGCACACTGTATCCTCCATTAAGAGAGTGGCGGCTCTCATGGAGAGGCAGCTCCAAGAATAGAATCAAGGGTTCCTGGGGTTGCGCTTGGACCTGCAGCCCTCACACAGGCAATGACCTCAGGTGGTCAGTGCCAGTTTGGGAGATGCTAGGTGCCCATTCAGCAATGGTGAGCAGGGAGGTCCAGAGCGACCTCACGTTCGCACACGAGCTGCCTGTTGTCTCTGCGGGCTCCTCTCAGGTGCTCTGGATGACGGCAGTAGCTCCTCCGCCCTTCTGCCAGTGACCGTGGCATGTGATGAGGCTGCGGCAACTGGAGAGATGCCAGCCTTGGAACTGGCCACTCCCTCCCAGGCTCCAATGGCTCAAGGATGACCGCCAAGGTCATCAAGGCCAACAGGACAGCAGAGTCAGCAGGCTGCCTCCGATGCTGGTACCAGTGAGGGGGAGCACCAAGACATAGGATTCGCAAAAGTAAGTTTAAGGCACCATGAGCACAAGAGGGACTGGTCACGGGTGATCTTCTGTTGTGCAATGTTTTGTTTAATATAACTGTTCTGGGGCTGAAGACCAGAGAAGATTTTGATAATTTGTTTTGACTGTCAACATGAGATAAATTTTCTTTTGTCGTAATGGCCTGATTATGCCTTACCTTTTTTTAATTTAATGTGGTGTAGGGTTTGTCAGTATGTAATGCTGGAAATGGGTGTCTCAAAACTTTATTGCACAGGCACTAAATAAACTTTGGGCTCAAAGGAAAGGGCCATTTCAGACATCCGGGATGGAGGCGACAGCCTGGCATGAGATGGTAGTGCTTATCTGGCAGTCTAGCCGAAGGAGCATTGAATCCAGGCATCCCTGCCTTCCTTGGAGGTTACAGAGGTCTGCCTCCATGCTCTCGGTGACCTCCTCACTGTGCTCCTCTTCTGACTCACATCAGCTGTGCAGCTGAGTCAATATCCTCTTCCTCCAGTGGGTCCCCTCTTGCCAGTGCCAGATTGTGGAGAGCACAGCATGCAACCACTATCAGTGACACCCAGAGCGGGGGATACTATAATGCTCCCCCTGAATGGTTCAGGCATTGAAAGCAAGTCTTCAGAAGACCTATGGTCCTCACTATCACCGCCCTGGTGTAGGCATGGCTCCTGTTATACTGCTGCTCTGCCTCTGATCTTGGGTAGCGGAGAGGTGTCATAAGCCAAATTTTCAAAGGATAGCCCTCGTCACCCAGCAGCCATCCAGTTGGGCTGGAGCACTGATGAGCTTCAGTACCTGGGAGTGTCTCAGGATGTACGCGTCATGGAAGCTGCTAGGGTACCTTGGACAGACTTGCAGAATCTGCATCCTGTGGTCACACACTATCTGCACGTTCATGGAGTGGAAGCTGTTCCTGATAATGAAGGCACCCAGCTGACCTGCTGGCACCTTGATTGCCACGTGTGTGCAGTCTATAGCACCCTGGATGCGGGGGAACCCAGCAATCACTGCAAAGCCTTTGGCTCGTTCAGCCTGGCTGGCCTCATTCATACAGAATTGAAAGTAAGTCAATACCCACCTGAACAGAGTTTCTGTCACCAGCTTGGCACAACTATGGACAGCTAATTGGAAGACTCCACACAGATCTCCCAATGAGCCCTGGAAACAGCTGCAGGCATAGAAGTTAAGGGCCACTGTGACCTTCAGAGCCACTGGCATGGGGTGTCCACTCAGGCCCAATCATCCAGCAAATGGAGGTCACAGTCTCCCTTGAAAGGCAGAGCCTCCTTCGGCATTACACCTCGGACACATTGAGGTAGCTGCATTGCCACCTGTAAACCCTGGCAGCAGGAATAGTGGCGTGTTCTGCAGCTCCTTCTGCCTTGGACTGCCAGCTGGCCCTGCACCCCTTGTTTCTTGGACTGCCAGCTGGCCCTGTGCCTCTTGTGCCTGCGCCTCACCTCCCACAGGTCCCTCCCCTGGAAGCTGCATTGGGACACCTGGCCTCCTCTCCCTTCTGCCCCTCTCTTCCTCCTCAGAGGAGGTGCCTCCAGCAGAGACCACAATCCCCATTACCAGGGTTACAGAAGGCTGTCTGATACCTGGAAGAGTCCACATGGTCTGAATTCTCCAGGTCCTTGGAGACGCCAAGGAGTCCTGAAATGCAGCCTGGAAATGCTAACAATGAAGTCCTGAACAGAGATGAAGCTGCCATATACCAATAAGTCATCAGCAGCAAACAATCTACCAAACTCCTCACACTGGCAATACTGCTGACCCTTTTTATCCCGCCCAGGATAAACTTTTTGAAATTGTTGGCTGGCCGCCTGCCCTTTTGCCTGTGCGACGCATGCGAAATTGCATGGGCAATGAAAAATCAGTGTCAATTGACTTTTTAATGGTCTTAGCTGGCCTCTTAATTAATGGCAGGTGCAGGTCCCGCACCCACGCGTGCCCGAGTGAAATATCGCGCGAGTGCGCGATGACGTCGAGACGCTCAACCGACATCACCGCGTGCTATTTTACACTCGAACGTGTCGGCCGCATGCTGAGTGAAAAATTCTGCCCCATGTGTAATTTGTGTCGTGGATTCACTAGGGAGATAGAACTGAACCAGGCAGCTACAGACCATTTAGCTTATTAATGGTGGGAAAGCAACAAACATCATTGCTATCAGATCAAATAACAAAACACCTAGGGACAAAGCATTTTTAAAAAAAATTCAGCCTGGAATCTGAAAGAAAGATCATGTTTGAACAAACTTAATGAATCCACTGAAGAAGTAAAGAAGTGTGGTATACATGTATTCATAGAAAATGAATGGCACAGAAGATGGCCATTTAACTGATCATATCTTTGCTGGCTGAAAAAATATTATCCAACCCAATTCCACTTTCCAGCTCCTGGTTCATAGCCTCGTAGGGTACAGCACTTCAAGTGCATATCTAATTTTTTTTTAATATAATCTATCACCCTTTCAGGTAGTGAGTTCCACACCATCTCCACCCTCTGGGTGAAAAAATTACTCAACTCCCCTCTAATCCTTCTACTAATTACTTTAAATCAATGCTCCCTGGTTATTAGCCCCCTTGCTATCAGAGCTATCCTTCCTATCCACTCTATGTCCCTCATATCTCATCTCAGCCTACTGTATTCCCAAGTCAATAACGCCAACCTATCCAATCTCTCCTTATAGCTAAAAATTCTCCATTCCTGGCAACATTCTTGTAAATCTCCTCTGTAACCTCTCTAGTGTAATCACATCCTTCCTATAATGTAGTGTTCAGAACTGTACACAGTGGTCTAGCTGTGACCTAACCAACATTTTATACAGTCCCAGCATAACCTTCCTGCGCTTTTCTTTATTGGCCAAGGCGCAGAATGTAAATATCCTGTATGCCTTCTTAACCACCTTATCTACCCATCCTGTTACCAATAGATATCAGTGGACATGCACTCAGGGTCCCTTTGTTAGGAACATAGGACTTAGGAACAGGAATAACCATTTGGCCCTTCCAGCCTTCTATGTCATTCAATAAGATCATGGCTGATCTGGTTGTGGTCTTAACTCAACTTTCCTGTCTGCCCCCCTTATCTATCAAAAATCTGTCTAACTCTGCCTTGAATAAGTTCAATGATCCAGCCTCCACTTGTTTTGTTTTTTTGCTCCTCTACACCTCTCAGTATCCTACTTTATTGTGCATTCCCTTGCTTGGTTGCCCTCCACAAATGCATTACCTCCCACTTTTCTGGATTGAATTCCAGTTGTCACCTTCCTGTCCACCTGATCAGTCCATTGATACATTGATATCTTCTTACAGTCTGTATCTTTCTTTCACACTATCACCACATGGTCAATTTTCATATCACTAAGTCTAAATCAGTAATTTCCACCACAAACAGCAAACGACCCAGTACTGAGCCCTGCAGAACCCCAATGGAAATAGCCTTCCAGTCACAAAAACACTCAACGATCATTACTCTTTGATTCTGACCACGGAACCAATTTTGGATCCAACTTGTCAGTTTCCCTTGGATCTCATGAACTTTTAATTTTCCATCCAGTCTGTCATGTGGAGCCTAGTTAAAGCTCTTGTTAAGTGGAAGTTCACATCAATTCAAGTGATTTCTAAGGTTTCCTTGCAAGAAGTTCTGACGGCAACTTCTGGATTTCTGCATTTAACTGCACATGTGCAGATGCCAAAGTTACCATCTGTTTGCAATTATAACCACAAAATCCAGGCTATACGCAGGTTTGCAAAATGGGGAGGTAAGTGGAAATAAAATTCAATTTAGTGAAATCTGAGGTAGTTAATATTGATTGGAAGAATAAGGAGGCTACTTATTCTTCGGAATGTCAAAAATAAATGCAGCACAATTAAAAAATGAGATCTTTATTCATCTATCTGTATTTACAGATAACAAAACTTGATAAGGCCACAAAAGAGGACAATGTTCTGGGTTCATTTCAAGAGGAATAGAATATAAAAACAGGGATGTAATGTTAAATTTACATAGAACCTTGGTTAAACCATACTTGTGTACTATGAAAAGTTCTGCTTTCCATACTGAGCCATAGAATAATTACGGCACAGGAGGAGGTCACTCAGCCCAATGAGTCCATGCTGGCTCTCCAGTCAGTCCCATTCCGCCACTCTATCCCCATAACCCTGCAAGTTTCTTTCCCTCAAATATCCATCAAATTTACTGAAAAAAGGACATTGAAGTACTGGAGAAAGGGGAAAATAGATTTACAAAGATTTTAGCAGAATTGTGGGCTAGGGCTAAATTACCTTACCTAGATTACATTATGACCAGCAAAGAAACAGATCTAGTTAGAACCATGGTAGTTCCAAAAAAATCAGGAACATTAAATATTCTGGATATTAAATCTACATACATGATCAAATTAAGAAAACAGGAAAGATTATATAAGAAAAGGCTTCTCATCCTATATAGTCTGCTCCACCCGCAGCCCATTCAAGACAATGTCAAACATGGAAGTTCCCTCCTCCCAACTGTCAATCTGTTCACTACAACAACAAGGCATGCAAAAGACAAACAGTGAAGGCTGAACAATAGCATCTGCCACAAATCGTCAACAGCAGAGTTGCATGACCTTGGGTCTGAATTTGGATAGTGTTACAATTAGCAGATGTCAAAACAATTGGTCATTGTGCTTTGAATTCTATCAAAAGATACTTACAGGAAAAGCATTGGCAATATGTTTCCACTCAGATGAGTGTGCTAACCAACAGCCAAGTGTCTTGACACGCCCCAATGTGCGCAGTCCAAATAGCAAGCCAATGCTTCCTCTGGCTACAAGACTCCTACTCAGTTCTGAGTCATACAATCTGAATTACTGCAGGTGAGATTTCACTTTGACATCAATAATGAGCCAAAAACCACAAAATACAAATGCTACCATCCAACCTTACTTAGATTTAAAAACAGACCATCTATCTTACTGTTTTACCTCAGAAAGTTTACTGGTTGGGTCAACCTTTACAGGGCTTTTAAGTTTTTTTGGTGCATGGCTTGGATATCCTTGATCTTTCTACAGAATATAAAAACCAATAAACTCCTGAACACTTTTCATAGCCTGCTAGGTCCATTCAAGTCTGATTTCATGTAATTACAAAATATCTGGCTGCCACTGTGATATAAACAATGTTGCTATGCAAAATAATTTGATACGGGGTTTCTAACTCTGCGGTTAGACGGCCTGCTTTAACAAGTAATTTCTCTCAAGAGCAGGCCAAGAATTTAACCAAACTCCAGCTCATCATAACTGGTTAGGGCATGAAAAACCACAGCCGCAAGTGCTCAAAAGATAGTCAAAGCAGTATCTTGATGATACTGATAGCTTAGAAGTATATTGAAACTACTCACTCATTTCAGCAATCTTTTGCTGCAGTAGTTTGGACTCCCCAGACAAGTGCTTGCTAAAAGGCAGAGAAAAAAGCAAACATAAATACAAATGAGTAAATAAATAATGCAGGTGAAGCTCTTATACTACAATCTGTGAAATAATTCTCTTCTTGAAACAAAGTGAAAGCTTTTTTTTGCCGTTTTGTGATCAGGTACATAATGGAGCAACAGAGCTGTCTTCATCGTTTACCTGCCGTCCGCCTCATCTTGACCATCCATATCAAAGCGAAGCCTCTTGAGTGGTTTTGGCAGACTCCCTGTATCTCCAGCCCGCTTAGGGTGCCGATCACTGGAACTCACCAACTGGTTGATCTTCTGGAATCTTTCTGGTGACTGAAACAATGACCATCAGTTTGGTGACAATTGCTAGACAGATCAAGGTCCAGCTTGCAAGGGAAAAGAATGTATATTTTTCCCTTTTAACACAATGTTGCTACTTTCCTCAATCTACATACTTTTACTTAAGTCAGGGAATCAGCAATACCCTGAACAAGTCTCAATGCTCACCATCATAACCAATAGTTGTACAACTAGACTTGGTAATGTAAACTGAGATTAGAGAGGATCCATGAGGGTTTAAAGGTTCATTCCTGGTTATACTGGATAAGATCAGCTTGATTTGTGCACTCCTATTACCATTTGGGAAGCTGAAAAGTCTTGTAGTGGCATTTACTGAGACTTGTGCGAAAAATTGAGCGCTATCATTAGGATTCCAATTATCGGCCTGATCACTGCCGTCAGCTAAAATATGAAGTGTGAAATTATGACTGGACATTGCTGGGTTTTCAAGTTTGTTGACTTGGGATTCAAACTGAAGCCTGAAGAGTGGGATTCTAATTCTACTGGACGTATATGCTGGGTCCATAACGCACCGAATGACTGGCTTGAACGTCTTGTTGATATCTTTACTTAAATCACTCGTCAAATCATAAATGTGAGGGATACAGAAAAGATCCTTACATCAGCTGTGTGAATTGAGTAATCAAATAATTTACTAGTAAGAGCCTAGCTCAATATTAGGTTTGATATTTTATGGACACCAATATAGCATGAAATATTTAAGAAGCTTTAAGCAGAGAGTTCCACACAAAATAGAAAGTATCACTCACCCCAAATGGTTCCCCAATAGACACTAAGATTCTGTGAAATCAAATAATGATTCATCAGTTTATGAAAAAATACAGATCATAAATAGAGGGCATGAAATTATAGGTAGCATATAAAGAGAATATATAAAAATAGCAGTAGTATATAGAAGGCAGCGGGTATGCAAATATAGATGATAGATAAAGCAAGTGTATTAAATTGCCAATATATAGAGAGCATACAATTGTAGGATTTACACAGTGAGCATAAATATACTGAAATAAAGCATATAAATATATAGTGCAAGCAACATGCAAAATATATAGTATATAGATGGTACATTAAAAATATAGTATATATGGAGCATGTATAAACTTCTAGATACCATAGAGAGTAGGTAAAATATAGAAAGTTTACAGAAAGTACAAAAATGCAGAAATTATATAGGACAGCGAAAAATAGAACATTTTTATTTGGACCATTTAAAAAAATTAAATTCAATCAATTAATCAATTAATTGATAACAAGAATAATTTAGCTTTTTTTTACAAAGTAACTCAGGCCATTTCTGTCAATGGCATGTTACTTCTACCAATAAAATTATATAAAGGAGGGATATCTGTTATTCTAATTTCTTCTGCTTTTAAAAAATCTAGCATTTAAAAGGCTTCTGCAACAAGAACAATAAATATAAATAGTGTCAATCTGTAGTCACATCCCTCAATCTGTCCAAAAGTTAACCCTGTACTTTTCAGAAATGTTCTCAGTTGATTGTCCCAGGTACTTCATTTGTTAAGGTATCTTAAACACTAAGCAAAACATCTTTAGATGCTTTCTACCTCAATGAAAAAGTGGTAGACAAACCATCTTTGCTTGTTTTAAAACCTACAATGCAATGTAAACATCATTTGAATAAATCACTGTTTTATTTGCATGTTTAATTATTGTGATAAAATAACACATAAAGAGAAAGGCGAGACACTATCAGTGAAAGCAATGCACCTTTAATGAGGCACCAGTAACAATCTTTTTGGCTGCATTTGATATCGGTATTAGAAACGCAGACACAGTACAAGCTGTGGCTCCTGTCCTATGACTTGCAAGTTCGAAATATGCTCACCGTGTTCTTGGGGTCAGTTTTGTGGGAGACAGCAGTCCATCAGTTTTGTATGGACTTTTCAGCGGAGACACGTAAATGTTGTTCCCACCGGGCACACGCAATGGAGAGCTTGGAAAACCAAATGAACTTCGAGGAACTTGAGGAATTGGTGACAGCGTAGGTGGCTGTTTGAAAGAGATAGTAAACAAGCTCAGAAACAACAGAATCGTAGAGCACAAAAGGAGGCAATTTGGCCCATCGCGTCTTTGAAAGGGTTATCCATTAGTTCCATTCCCTGCTCTTTCCCCATGAACATTAAAAAGAAATGTCATAATACTTAATTATTTATTTAATATTAAGCAATATAATTTAAAAGGATTGAGGTAGACATTAATATTTCAGTGAGGACAATACTGAGATATAAAAGCAAACTTAATTGTCACCTTATCAATTCTGTAGCAGCTGAATGTAAAATCCTGTTGCATTGTATTAAACAGTACGTGGATAAAAATCTGTTGCGATATAGTCAATCCATACATAGAACAGAAATCAGTATATTTTGAAAGAATAGGGAAGAACAGTGGATCTCTGTTAAAGCAGACTGCAATATTTCCTGGTATCATTTTACTCAGTTACAAATATCACAAATGGCATTAAAAATGTCAAAAATGATTAGCTACTCCACTAATACATGCAAGGACATGTAACTCATCCCTGCTATTCTGCATAAAACTATATAGTATAGTTACTTACGCGTGTCGAAGCATACTGCAGAATGTTGGTTTTCAGCCTCTGCATGAACACTAGGTTGTAGAAGCCAATAATGGAATCATACTGCCCTTCTTTGATCAGCACATGTTTGAAGGTCTCAAGGAGAAAGAAAATGAATGGCTTAATTGAAACATTTATTTACACAAATAGCTGTATTGAAAAGTGCCATGGCCCTAATACTTCAGTAGAATTTGCCAATATGTGAAGAGTTAATGTGCTGAGAGACAACCCACTGTTTTGAAATAGTTTTGTATGGACTATTCAGTGGAGACCCGTAAATATTGTTCAGTAATGAATCAGATGACATCAAGGACACCTGATAAGGACACAATGAATTAGGTTTTGTTAGTTGTCTTATTCTGCAATCCATGCTAAAGAAACTCGCTTCAGCGTTTAGTCCAAAACTTAGCCAGCTAAACCATAAATATGCTGCTGGAGCAACTTTTAGCAACCTCTAACCCATAAGCTAAAAAGATTAGATTTTTATTGTACCGAATTTGTATTAGAGAAACATGTGAACGTATTTTCATATTTTCTTGTATAACTGCTTTAAAGAGATAGGATAATAAGGTATTGGTCCTCAATGAGGTCCAAGTGCATTGAGATGATAGGTACTGCACCTTAATCCACTGGAGAGGTATAAATTTAGAGGAGCAAATTCAGGTCTTCAAGTTTACAAGGACACTAATGACATCCAGGTGCATTTCATCAGATCATTTGATGTTATGGGGCTGGGCAGAACTAAAGACCGCCTGTTTAAACTGAAGAAGCAGGGAATGAGGCTGAAGGTGTGAACAACATTCCAGTAGTAGTAGTGAGGGCTGACTCCTTGCAGTCCTTCCATAAGGAGTTAGATGCAGTTTTAGAAAGCTCTAAGAACACAGCAGAGGGAAAGTGATATTTTGATTAATAACAAATGGCTCAGACCCTCCTGAGGCTTATTTAATTGGCTTTAAGGCCTTGAAGTACTTAAGATAATGATTCCTCAATTGGCCACAAGTTTGTTTTTCTAGTGGGGGGTGGAGCAAGGAAGGATGGTGACAAAGGGTCGAACCAGCAAGTAGTGCAAGCAGAAATGGGCTTTTCTTGTCTTAAGTATATAATATTTTTGGATTAGAGGATGAGGGGGTGCAACATAAGCCCCAATAAAATAAAACTGAAGCTTTTGAGTTACCTCTTGACTTGTATTTGGCAAGTCCTTGTAGGCAGTAACAATAGCCTTGAACCTAAGGTCTATGTTCTTCACCTTGCAAATGGCATACATGGAACACATCATTATCTGTTAAAACACAGTTAGGCTAGTTGAAATACATATAACCCAGAGAAGAGATGCTCAAAACATTCTTACAATTCATATTTCTCATCAAAATATTGGGAAAATGCTAGAATGCATTAAGGAGGTAGCAGTAAGACATTTAGAAAATCATAATACAAACAATCAGAGTCAACATGGTATTTATGAAAGGAAAATCATGTTTGACAAATTTATTAGAGTTTTTTTAGGATGTAAGAAGTAGAGTGGATAAAGGGGAACCAGCAGATGTAGCGTATCTGGATTTCAACAGGTATTCGATAAGGTGCCACATAAAAGGTTATTACAGAAGATACGAGTTCATGGTGTCTGGGGAAATGTATCAGCATGGATAGATCATTGGTTATCTAACAGGAAATGGAGGAGAACTGGAATAAATGGATTATTTCAGGTTGGCAACCTGAAATTATTTCAGGAGCCTCAACTATTTACAACCTATGTTACTGACTTGGATGAAGGGACCAAGTATATTGTAGCCAAATTTGCTGACTGCACAAAGATAGGTAGGAAAGCAAGTTGTAAGGAAGACACAAAGGGTCTTCAAAGGGAAATAGAAAAATTAAGCGATTGGGCAAAATTTTGTCAGATGGAATACAATGTGGGAATATGAATGCCCATCCACTTTGGTTAGAAGAATATTAAAATATAATATTATTTAAATGGAGAGATACTGCAGAATGCTGCAGTACATAGGGATTTGGGTGTCCTTGCACATGAACCACAAAAGGTTAGCATGCAGGTATAGCAAGTAATTAGGAAAACAAATGAAATGTTGGCCTTTATTGCAAGGGGGTGGAGTATAGAAGTAGAGGAGTCATGCTACAACTGTACAGGACATTGGTGTACAGTTTTAGTTTCTTTACTTAAGAAAGGATATACTTGATTGGAAGCAACTCAGAAGGTTCATTAGGCTGATTCCTGGGATGAAGGTATTGTCTTCTGAGGAAAGACTGAGCCGGTTGGGCCTATATTTGTTAGAGTTTAGAAGAATGAGAGGTGAACTTAATGAAACACACAAAATTCTGAGGGGCCTTGACAGGATAGATGATGAGAGGATGTTTCCCCATGTGGGGCAATTTAGAACTAAGGGGCACAGTATAAAGATAAAAGGTTTCCCATTTAAGACAGGGATGAGGAGGAATTTTTTTCTCTCAAAGAGTCATTAGTCTTTGGAATTGTCTCCCAAAGAGCAGTGGAGGCTGGTTCATTGAGTAGATGCAAGACCGAATTAGATAGAATTTTGATAGACAAGGGAGTCAAGGGTTATGAGGGTCAGGCAAGGAAGTACTGTTAAGGCCACAGTCAGATCAGCCATGATCTTATTGAATGGTGAGCAGGCTTGATGGGCCAAATGGCTTATTCCTGCTCCTATTTCTTATGATCAAGCAAGAAATCCTAGGTGAAACTACAGGCTATAACCAAACACTGCCTGGCAGACAGACACATGGACCTGCAAATTACATACTGGTTTCAAAGAGCTTGTGGAACAAAAGAAAACAACGGAAAAGCTAAATATTTGAAGATACATACATTTTGCAGGTGGGTTTAGGTCAGATGGGAAGTGAAAAATCTCCAACCCAAACCACCTGGAATCTGCCCACTTCTAGTTTTAAGAGAGACAGGACAGGGGTTGACAACCACTCAGCTCATTTAAATAAAAGGAAAAAAATGTGGATGCTGGAAATCCAAAACAAAAATAAAAATACCTGGAAAAACTCAGCAGGTCTGACAGCATCTGCGGAGAGGAGCACAGTTAATGTTTCTAGTCCGTATGACTCTTCAACAGAACTAAGGAAAATTAGAAGAGAGGTGAAATATAAGCTGGTTTAAGGGGGCAGGGCGGGACAGGTAGAGCTGGATAGAGGGCCAGTGATAGGTGGAGATAACCAAAAGATGTCATAGACAAAAGGACAAAGAGATGTTGAAGGTGGTGATATTATCTAAGGAATGTGCTAATAGGTGATATTAAGGGTAAAAAGCAGGACAAGCAACGTATAGATAGCCCTAGTGGGGGGCTGGGGGGGAAGGGATCGAAATAGGCGAAAAGGTAGAGATAAAACGATGGATGGAAATACATTTAAAAATAATGGAAATAGGTGGGAAAAGAAAAATCTATGTAAATTATTAGAAAAAAGAGGGATCGGAAAGGGGGTGGGGATGGAGGAGAGAGTTCATGATCTAAAATTGTTCAACTCAATATTCAGTCCGAAAGGCTGTAAAGTGCCTAGTCGGAAGATAAGGTGCTGTTCCTCCAGTTTTCGTTGAGCTTCACTGGAACATTGCAGCAGGCCAAGGACAGACATGTGGGCATGAGAGCAGGGTGATGTGTTGAAATGGCAAGCGACAGGGAGGTCTGGGTCATGCTTGCGGACAGACCGAAGGTGTTCCGCAAAGCGGTCACCCAGTCTGCATTTGATCTTTCCAACGTACAGGAAACCGCATTGGGAGCAGCAAATGCAGTAGACTAAATTGAGGGAAGTGCAAGTGAAATGCTGCTTCACTTGAAAGGAGTGTTTGGGCCCATGGACGGTGAGGAGAGGGGAAGTAAAGAGTCAGGTGTTGCACCTTCTGCGGTTGCATGGGAAAGTGCCATAGGAGGGGGTTGAGGAGTAGGGGGTGATGGAGGAGTGGACCAGGGTTTCCCGGAGGGAATAATCCCAGCGGAATGCTACCGGGGGGCTGAAGGGAAGATGTGTTTGATGGTGGCATCATGCTGGAGTTGGCGGAAATGGCGGAGGATGATCCTTTGAATACAGAGGCTGGTGGGGTGATAAATGAGGACAAGGGGGGCCCTATCATGGTTCTGGGAGGGGGAGGAAGGTGTGAGGGCAGATGCGCGGGAGATGGGCTGGACACGGTTGAGGGCCCTGTCAACCCCGTGGGTGGAAAACCTCGGTTAAGGAAGAAGGAAGACATGTCAGAGGAACTGTTTTTGAAAGTGGCATCATCAGAACAGATGCGACAGAGGCGAAGGAACTGAGAGAATGGGATGGTGTCCTTATAAAAGATCAAGGGAAGTTAAGAATCCAGAGGGAGAAGTCCAGGTGGAGGGAGAATATTGGAGGCGGGTAAAAGGATCCGTTGAACGTGGAGTGGACTCCTGCCCAAAGAAGGGAGCATGGAGACGAAGGCAGCGGAAGAAAAGTTCAGCATCATGCTGGGCCTGAAATTCATTGAGATGAGAACGTAAGGCACGATGCTGAATCCTTCTTCCACCGCCTTCGTCTCCGGGCTCACTTCTTTGGACAGGAGTCCTCTCCCCGCTCAACGGATCCTTTTACCCACCTCCAATATTCTCCCTCCACCTGGACCCCTCCCTCTGGATTCTTACCTTCTCTTGATCTTTTCATTGAGAACTGTCGGCGTGACATCAGTTGTCTCAATTTCTCTGCTCCTCTCACCCTCTCTAACCTGTCTCTTACTGAACTTGCTGCACTCCATTCTCTCAGGTCCAACCCTGACATTGTCATCAAACTTGCTGACAAGGGTGGTGCTGTTGTTGTCTGGTGCACTGACCTCTACCTCACAGAGGCTGAGCGTCAACTCGCAGACACTTCCTCCTACCTCCCCCTGGACCATGACCCCATCACTGAACATTAAGCCATTGTTTCCAGGACTGTCACTGACCTCATCTCCTCTGGAGATCTTCCTTCCACAGCTTCCAACCTGATAGTCTCCCAACCTTGGACGGCCCGCTTCAACCTCCTACCCAAAATCCACAAACAGGACTGTCCTGGCAGATCGATCGTGTCAGCCTGTTCCTGCCCCACGGAACTAATTTCTTGCTATCTTGACTCTATTCTCTCTCCCCTTGTCCAGTCCCTTCCCACCTACATCCGTGATTCCTCTGACACCCTATAGCATACCAACAATTTCCAGTTCTCTGGCCCCAACCGCCTCCTCTTCACCATGGACGTCCAATGCCTCGACACCTCCATCCCCCACCAGGATGGTCTGATGGCTCTCCGCTTCTTCCTCGAACAGAGGCCTGAACAATCCCCATCTACCACTACTCTCCTCCGTCTGGCTGAACTTGTTCTCTCACTGAACAATTTCTCCTTAAACTCCTATCACTTGCTCCAAATAAAAGGTGTGGCTATGGGTATCCGCATGGGCCCCAGTTATGCCTGTCTCTTTATGGGGTATGTGGAATATTCCTTGTTCCAGTCCTACTCCAGCCCCCTCCCACAACTCTTTCTCCGGTAAATCGATGATTACTTTGATGCTGCTTCATGCTCTCGTCTGGACCTGGAAAAATTTATTAATTTTGCTTCCAATTTCCACCCCTCCATCATTTTCTCATGGTCCATCTCTGACACTTCCCTTCCCTTCCTTGACCTCTCTGTCTCAATTTCTGGTGGTAGACTGTCCACCACTATTCATTACAAGCCTACCGACTTCCACTGCTATGTCCACTACGGCTCCTCACACTCCGCTTCCTGTAAGGACTCCATCCCATTTTCTCAGTTCCGTCGCCTCCGTCGCATCTGTTCTGATGATGCCACTTTCAAAAACAGTGCCTCTAACATGTCTTCCTTCTTCTTTAACCGAGATTTTCCACCCATGGTGGTCCTCAACTGTGTCCAGCCCATCTCCCGCGCATCTGCCCTCACACCTTCCTCTCCCTCCCAGAACCATGATAGGGTCCCCTTTGTCCTCATTTATCACCCCACCAGCCTCTGCGTTCAAAGGATCATCCTCCACCATTTCTGCCAACTCCAGCATGATGCCACCACCAAACACATCTTCCCTTCACCCCCCGGCGGCATTCCACAGGGATCATTCCCTCCGGGACACCCTGGTCCACTCTTTCATCACCTCCTACACCTCAACTCCGTCCCACTGCACCTTCCCATGCAACCGCAGAAGGTGCAACACCTGCCTCTTTACTTCCCCTCTCCTCACCGTCCAAGGGCCCAAACACTCCTTTCAAGTGAAGCAGCATTTCACTTGCACTTCCGTCAATTTAGTCTACTACATTTGCTGCTCCCAATGCAGGTTCCTCTACACTGGAGAGACCAAACGCAGATTGGGCAACTGCTTTGCAGAACACCTTCGGTCTGTCCACAAGCATGACCCAGACCTCCCTGTCGCTTGCCATTTCAACACACCACCCTGCTCTCATGCCCACATGTCTGTCCTTGGCCTGCTGCAATGTTCCAATGAAGCTCAACGCAAACTGGAGGAACAGCACCTCATCTTCCGACTAGGCACTTTACAGCCTTTCGGACTGAATATTGAGTTGAACAATTTTAGTACATGAACTCTCTCCTCCATCCCCACCCCCTTTCCGATCCCCTTTTTTTCCAATAATTTATATAGATTTTTCTTTTCCCACCTATTTCCATTATTTTAAAATGTATTTCCATCCATTGTTTTATCTCTACCTTTTCGCCTATTTCGATCCCTTCCCCCCCCACCCCCCACCAGGGCTATCTGTATCTTGCTCATCCTGCTCTCTACCCTTAATGTCACCTATTAGCACATTCCTTAGATAATATCACCACCTTCAACACCTCTTTGTCCTTTTGTCTTTGACATCTTTTGGTTATCTCCACCTATCACTGGCCCTCTATCCAGTTCTACTTGTCCCATCCCCCCTCTCTTAAACCAGCTTATATTTCACCTTTTCTATTTTGCCTTAGTTCTGTTGAAGAGTCATACGGACTCGAAACATTAACTGTGTTCTTCTCCGCAGATGCTGTCAGACCTGCTGAGTTTTGCCAGGTATTTTTATTTTTGTTTTAGCTCATTTAAATATTTTAATAAGGCTGTGGAACTCAGATTTTTTTCTCTGTTCCAGCTGTAACGCCAGCCAACTGAGTTTCTCGTGTCACAGACAACCCATCAGTGAAAGAGAGGCAAGACTGCTGCGTGGACCAAGCAAGTGGTTTTTCAGTACTAGTCGAGTGCCCAGAGGAGCAAGACTCTGTCCTCTGGAAAGTGAGCAAGCCTGTAGCCTTCCCCAGTGATTGCCCGCCCAACACCCAAATGTCCTCTCCCATCTTCAATATCTTCCTAAACCTCCCCCTCTGACCTATTCCCACCACAGGCCTCCATGATCCTCTTCCCCTTCTCATGATGACTGTGGTCACTTTCAATCTTCTCCCCACCTCCATCATTGCAAATACCCCAACCTCTGAATCCCCAACAATGTCCTCATCAAAGCCAGATCTCCCCACCCCATCAATGGGCTGTAACTTCCGATGGACTGGCAACTGAGTT
This sequence comes from Carcharodon carcharias, assembly GCF_017639515.1. NCBI lineage: Eukaryota > Metazoa > Chordata > Chondrichthyes > Lamniformes > Lamnidae > Carcharodon > Carcharodon carcharias. The sequence continues at coordinate 95,681,103 of NC_054484.1, read as the reverse complement.
GGATTGCCACTCTGCTCAAAAGTTCTTACCTTGAAATCCAGCCGCTCCTACCTCACCTGATCTTCCGACTCAGGCCAGGCGAGATCTGGACAATGCAGCACATCCCCGGGGCCTAGTGTCGGGGGTTGTAGACTTAAAGGTAAGTAAGCTATGCCCCCCTTTTCCAGCACTGGCTGCAGTAAACCAGGTAAATTTAAAGATCCAGCCAGGCTTAAAGATCTCTGACAAGGTAAGTGAGTAGGATTTGGAGGTGTGGAGGGGTTTGGCCAGGTCAGGTCTTGGGAGGGCCAGGTTGGATCGTTCTAGGCCTTTTGGGAGTGGAGGGTGTTCTTGTTCAGGGTACCCCAACGATATGACACTCTGGAGCTCGGAAGTTATGGCCCAATGTTTTCACCACAATCTCCAACTACCCAAATTCCAGCCCCTCCAAACCCTTATTTCACTTCCCCCAACCTCTGATCTCACCAGTTCATCATCAATGACCCTCCCCAAATTGCGATCCCTTTATCCATACCCCCAATCTCTTTCACCCACCCCTATCTCCCTCACAAACTTCAATTTATCTACCTTTCCCCAATGATAACCCCCACAATCCCAGATCTTTTGGTACACTCCCATACTCTCCATCAACATCCCTCTTGATCCCCCACAATGATGTCCCAGAACCTCTCCTGGTGCCCCCTATCCCCCATTTCGATGGCTTCAAAAACACTGATCTCTCCCTCCCCGCCAAGAACCATCATTCCTGCCTCCAGACTTCCCGTCTCTCTGGCCCTCCATCAGTTTACCTCCACCATCCCCAATTTTTCTAATCCACCCATCGAAGCTCCACCCCGAACACTCAACCTCACTGGCCCCAACCCCAACGATGCCCATGATCACTGCAGTCCTCAATTGATCTTCCTCACTCTGATCTTTCCAACCTTCCTCCTTCCCCTCCCCAACCAAGCTATCTCCTCCCCACTGACAGATTGCAGCCTGGTGCACAAGACCCACCTGCCCAACAGGCAGTCAGCCCCTCAGGGGAAGGAAACAATCCAGGGTTCTCAAACCTAATCCTTTTCACATGCTATCAGGATTGTATTTTGTTGTGATGCCACCACAGTTGAATGATCTGCTAACCCTCAGCATCAAGGCTCATATAATTTCTGAGAGATATCTCCTCACAGTTTTCCCCCTTGTGGGGACGCATGTGCTTCTGCTTGGACTTTCTCAAAAACAAACAAGCTACAATTGGTAGTTCAGAAGCAAGGAGCATCGTTGGTACAAACTTCTGTCCTCCATTTTTTGAGCAATGGAATCAGTGTTCCAAGCACCAAACAGCCACAATGGAAGACAGTTCCATCATCTATAGATCAATTAAATAGCACACAGTACCTGGTCTAAATGTCTGTCTTTCATAAGTTCATACTCATTTCCTAAGGTGTGTTGAAAGAGCGTCCATATTATAGCTTCAAGCTGAGGATGGTCTGACGGCAGATGAAGATGATTGCAGAGGGTGTTCAGTCGAAGATATGCCAGTCGATATACTGCACAAATAATGCATGGCAAGAAATAAAATTATTTTAGTTTAGTGCTCAACAGACCTGTTTTCATTAAATATAACTTTTTATTACCACAGAATTATATAGAAACCACCAAAAATGTCTTCATAAAATCCTGTGGTGTAATTTTGTATTTAAAAGTACTGACCTGTGAAGAGGTGCATTTTACATTTAAAACTGGAGGAAGTTTTTTGCGTACCTATCGGTACTATATTCCTCAGTGTTCCAATATTCATGTAGATTATTCATGTGGATTAGCCAAGTTATCCAGTTGAAGAACCTACTGGCTTGGGGAGTGGACTAATATATTAGTTTTTGGAGGGCGACTGATTGAGGAAGTACCAACAGAATCCAAACAGAGCACGAAACAACCAACCATGAATGGATATAGGGTTTCAGGCTTCAAATGGGCAAAAAAAATGCAAATCTTTTGGTTGAAATTCTCTTGGCAGGAAGCCTCAGTCAAGTGAGTAAAGCTGTATAAATGATTACAATGGTGTAAGCCCTTTCTGAAACAGGTGGTCAAATATACCCTTACAAAGCATGGTACTGAAAGTAAAGATTTAAAGTTGAATTTTTGGGTGAAATAATGATTCTAGTATTATGGTCTATGTTATGTGTCAGCCAGTTACAGAAAATCATTTTTCTATCAGACAAAAAGAGGAAATTACTGTTGATTCAGTCACCTTAAACAGCTTTATTCCTTTTCTACTCATGCCAACATACTCTAAAATTACAGAATGTAGAAATTTCAGTCCCAAGATAGCACAAGGTTACACACAAAGGGCCATTATTTTTAACCTTCCAGCATCAGCTTTTCAAAGTCGGTCTGTAGGAAAGAGATAAGCTCTTCTACAAAGGGATGATTATTGCACAGTCAGAAACCTTTTTAAATCCTTAATCTTTAACAAACATTATGAATAGCATGCACTTGGTTACTTCATTTCCCATGAAAGATCCTAATAAAAACCTGGAGATCTAGGCCTTTCCAACACCTGTCATTTTTTTCACTGGGTATGAGGGGGTCAGGGTAGAGAAGTGTTCATGGATAACATCCAGCGTCCCCTCCTCTTGTTCGGTCAATATCAGGAGTGCATTTGTGGAGGGCAGGATCCAGTAACCAACAACAATTGGGCCCCTAAAATGGTGTGTATGCCACTGCATCTGTTTTTCTGGTGATTCCCCTTCTCTAGACATCAGCAAAATAATGTCAGAAAGTTTTTCCACTTGAGTAGGGACATTTGCATTCGTACATATTGGACCTGCCTTTGATCATTATAATAGTTCTCAAACTATTTTAATGTTGGCCACAATTTCAAACTTTTCAAGCTACCAAACCTGAACAAAGATTTGTAATGGCCTCTCGCATGCCTCTAGTAGGAAAAGAAGATCTCAAATCTGACTAATTTCCATCTATCTCTTACTACTTACCTACTACTCTTTATACTTACCTACCGTTACTGCTTCCTGCCTCCTGCTTGCCACCTCTCACCTGATACTCTTGCTGCCTCCATCTCAGCGGCGAGCGAGGTGGTGAGAGGGGCAGTGTGCAGATGGCGAGTTGGAGGCATCAAGGGGGTTGGGAGAGGGAAGTGGCGAGTGGCAGAGCACAAAGGGGTCAGGAGAGGTGACAAAGAGGGAATGAAGGTATCAGAAGAGGAAAGCAGTGAGGAGTGAGGAGAGGGAAGCAACAAGAGGGAAGGAACAGGGAGTCAGGAGAGGAAAGCGGCAAGAGGGAGGGAGTCGGGAGAGGGAGGCAGCAAGCAGGAGGGAACAAGGGGGTCAGGAGAGGCAGCAAGCAAAGTAGCAGGAAGTGATTTAAAAAATAGATCAAGTATGTGTAGTTACAATGTGGTCCTTGGTGCTTGTGCAGTGACTGCTAAAACGAAAATGTGCTATCTGTACTACCATACCTTAAGCATGGCAAAGCAGCTACTGGATTGGATAACATTATAGCTAATTCTTATTTGCTTCCAGAATTATTAACAAAAGCCCAAGAAGAATATATGTGCACTAACATACATTTTTTGTAGAAGAGAGAGAGCGAGGTAGACTTCTGAGGTTTTTGCTGAGACTGGGACTGGGGCTGAGATTGGCCAGCAGATGGTGTCTCGACCTTTGCTTGCTGCATGGGAACTGCATGTGCTGTACTGAACCCTTTTTGCTGTGGGGATCTTTCCGGATGAAGGTAACTATGAACAAACAGAAGATGCCAAAGGTGACTGAGCTGCTTCAATAAATGTGAAAATAAATTTATGTAAACAATGTACATACATAATGAGAATGCTCTATATTGCATGTCTCTAAGCGCTTGCTTCTACAGCTTTAAGCACTTAATACCAACTGTCAATGAAACCAAGTAGTACATCTTTACATATACTTACAGGTCTGCAGCAGTGTGGTTGTGCTGGAGTGGTTGTTTGAGGGTACTAGTGGGCTCAGGCTGATCTGGCTGATCTTCCTGTTCTTTTTGCTGCTTGAGTATGTCGAACAAAGGTGAGTCCTGAAAGTAACAAACACAGAACGCACATTAAAAATCTAAATCTAAGTAAATCCTTAATTTTTGCATGAATGCCCTTCAAATAGTTCTACCATACAAGGTGGGAGGAATATTAAAAAGGTTGGTGCATGCACAGACTAGTTGAGGCAGAGAAACAGCAGCATAGATTGGGTAAACTGAAGTGCACTGTAACATTCTATAGTAGACAAGAGAAACCCTCTCAGCTTGGCCCAAGTACAAAGGCAACACAAATTATTCTCATCATCTTTTCATCTTCCATAACTAAACATTTGCAGAAAATAACACTATCCGAAAAAAATATTAACTTCACAGGTAAAGCACTAATTTTCCAACAGATTAGCAATAGAAACGAAGTAGTCTCAGTGCATTGGTTTTCTATCCCAAACCAGTACCGAAATTTCTCAAAACTTTATATATTTACAGCAATACTCTTTGTGTACCTTCTGTTTACAGGATTAAACAAATAGAAGAGGTGGAAGGAAGTAAAAATTTAAATGCACGGGAAAGAGACAAAATGGTGAGAGAGGGTAAAATGAAAAAGATGTGAAATTAGAGTGATGTTTACAGGAGCACTCTAATGAAATGCATCAAATTTTCAAAACATCTGTGGTATTTTGAAGAGGGCGATGGAACACTTTGCATTAGAGTAGTCAAGCATGGCCCCCAGAATGATGTGATGAAGTGTTTACTGAGTCAGTGTCACTACATGGGAAGACAAATGAGGAAGGGAACATCATAGTATCACACAGCACAGAAGGCAGCCATTTGGCCCATCATGTTTGTGCTGGCTCATTGGAAGAACTATCAAATTAGTCCCACTCTACCAATTTCTCCCTTTAACCCTGCAAATTTCTCCTTTTCAAGTATACGTTAACAACAACTTTGAACCAAACACACAAACTGTATGTGCTGCCGAAAGCTTGGTCAAAGCGGCAGGTTTTAAGCAGTGCCTTAAAGGATGACAGAGAGGTAGAGAGGAAGAGAGGTTTAGTTAAGGGGAAATTTCCAGGGCCAAGAGCCTAGATCGTCAAAGGCATGGATGCTAATGATTAAGTAATGAGGGATGCACAAGAGGCCAGAACTGTAAGAGCTCAGGGTTCTAGAGGAAGTTACAGAGGTAGGGATTGGCGAGACCATGAAAAGATTTGAAAACATGAATGACAATTTTAAGATAGCGGTCAGAGGGATGGAGTCGATGCCTAGGGAACAGGGTTTCTGGTGCGGATTTGAGGCAATATCTTTGATCTTCTCGATGTCTAACTGAAGGAAATTACTGCATATCTAATGTTGGACAACATTAATGTTGGATGTTGGACAAGCAGTGTGAAAAATCAGAGGCAGTGGAGGGGTCGGAAAAGGTGCTGGCAAGTTAGACCAGGGTATGTCCAATCTCCTTTTGAAAGTTACCATTGCTTAACACACTTTTAGGTAGTGCATTCCAAATCATAACAATTTTCCACATAAAAAAATAATTTTCCCAGATTTTTCACCAGTTATTCTAAATTTGTATCCTATGGTTAATAACTCCTGCCAACAAAACATTTTCTCCTGTATACTCCAGCAAAACCCCTCATAATTTTGATTATCTCCATCAAATACCCCCCTTAACTTTCCCTTTTCTGAGAAGAACAATTCCAGCTTCTCTAGTCTCTCCACATAGCTCAAGTCCCTCATTTCTATTACCATTCTAGTAAAACTCATCTCCACCTTTTGCAAGGCCTTGACATCCTTCCTAGAATTGGGCACAATAGTCCAGTTGAGGCCGAATCAAGATATGTATATTTTTCTTATGTACCTCCTGGAAGCCAACTAAAGTTCCAGTGACATAATCCTGTCAGTAGGCTGTGAAAACAATGGTTCCAGTCTACGTTTGAAACATACAACACAACTTGCATAAATTATTAACTTTTGTTTTAGCTATACTGTTCCATGTTTCTTCTTCCATGTACTGTTTTTTCTGTAAATAAATCTAAACAACTAGTTTTAGCTTATTCAGCAGGGCTACTGTAGTCTAAGTCTAAGCTTAAATACTCAGTGATTAATACAGGACTCCTGAGATCCCACCCACCCTGTTCTTTTGTCATAAGTAAAGATGGAAAAATACAGTTTACACCTCTTAATTGAAATTATCTGTTTCGATTTTTTTTTCCAGCAAAATGTACCTTGTGCTCTTTTATTAAAATAACTTAATATAGACTATTGTGTGGTGTAATGTAGTTCAATTCTGTAAATTCAAAGTCATTTTACATTTGCAAAGGAATTCTAATCATCCAATAGTCTGTATTAAGTTATTTTAATAAAAGAGCACAAGATACATTTTGCTGGAAGAAAAAAAATCGAAACAGATAACTTCAATTAAGAGATGAAAACTGTATATTTCCATCCTTACTTGTGACAAAAGAACAGGGTGGGATCTCAGGAGTCCTGTATTAATCACTGAGCGTTTAAGATTAGACCTAGGCGACAGTAGCCCTACATGGCAGAGAATAAAGATGCAAATTATAATTCAATCTCTTACAGGAATAGTAATCTAGCTGTTAAGTAAACAAAACAAGAGGATCAACTTTGAACAGCTAACTCATTCAAAGCAGCATTTTCTTGAAATAGTGTTGGCAAGATTGTGTAATGAAAAATTGTGTAATTCATACAAGTAACAGCAAGAACAGTGTACAATCATAAATTTACAAACCAAAATCCTGAGTCATGAGCAAAATTATTTTTACTTGGAGTCCAACAGTTACTTAATTATGTGCAAACTAGTAGATCACAGACTTCATTGAACTATTGAAAACCAGCAGCATACAATAATGTCTTGAGTTCAAGTGCAAACAAGACCCAAAACATTCAAAGATACTACATCCAACATGTAGTCTCTGTAACTGTGTCACCTTTCTTCCCCAAGGTGATCACACTCATGTAGTAATAAAGAAGTAATTATCAGGAAATAATACATCAAATATGTTAATCTCCTTCCTCATATCCATCTTCTTAAAGCCAGTAACCCATGGTGGGATATAGTTCCACCGGGGCTGTCAATATCAGTGGCCAGTCTTTGTATTGGAGAATGAGGTGCTAGAATAGAAAACAGATGGAGGGGTAATCACTGAGGTGGAGATGACCTGTGAGCAAGCATTGGAATCTGAAAAATGAAAGCAGTCCTGATTTAAAGAATAAACCACCATGTTAACCAATATCTCACTGACCACAATTTGGATCAATTGCTCTCTCTATTGGCATAGAATAATTTCCATTTTTTCATAATTTATAAACATGGTTGCTTGCCAAAAAGGAAGATTTTATGTTGTTTAATGGTTTGTGATTTTTCCTGCTGTGTTTACCAGCCCATTTGTCTCCACCCATTCATTTTAATGGGAGGATAACCACAGGTTGGCAAGTAAGTGGAAAACCCTGGCCACAATACTCAAAGGCCAGATGGCACGTTCTACTCTGCCTAAGTCACGGAAAGTAAATACGTTCAAGCATCCAAAACTGCAAACACAACAGGAAATAGTGTTTAATACTTCAGGTCAAACCAGCATAAACAAGCAGCATTGTGATAAACTGCAGATAACATGGAACAGAATGTCCTCATCACAATAGTCAAACAGCAACTGAGCAGGGGCCAGCCGTGTATTCACTATACCCCCTGACCTTCCCCTCTCCGATGCTGAACGTTCAGTGCTCAGCAAAGGACTTAGTTTCATACCCTTACGCCCTCACCTCAATGAATTTCGGGCTCGGCATGATACTGAACTCTTCTTCCGCCGTCTTCGTCTCCGGGCTCACTTCTTTGGGCAGGAGTCCTCTCCCAGTTCAACGGATCCTTTTACCCATCTTCAATATTCTCCCTCCACCTGGACCCCTCCCTCTGGATTCTTACCTTCTCTCGATCTTTTCATTGAGAACTGTCGGCGCGACATTAGTCGTCTCAATTTCTCTGCTCCTCTCACCCATTCTAACCTGTCTCTCTCTGAACTTACTGCACTCCATTCTCTCAGGTCCAACCCTGACATTGTCATCAAACCCGCTGACAAGGGTGGTGCTGTTGTTGTCTGGCGCACTGACCTCTACCACGCGGAGGCTGAGCGTCAACTCGCAGACACTTCCTCCTACCTCTCCCTGGACCATGACCCCACCACTGAACATCAAGCCACTGTTTCCAGGACTGTCACTGACCTCATCTCCTCTGGGGATCTCCCTCCCACAGCTTCCAACCTGATAGTTGCCCAACCTCGGACGGCCCGCTTCTATCTCCTACCCAAAATCCACAAACAGAACTGCCCCGGTAGACCGATCGTCTCAGCTTGCTCCTGCCCCACAGAACTCATTTCTCGTTATCTTGACTCCCTTCTCTCTCCCCTTGTCCAGTCCCTTCCCACCTACATCCGTGATTCCTCTGACACCTTACGTCACATCAACAATTTCCAGTTCCCTGGCCCCTACCGCTTCCTCTTCACCATGGACGTCCAATCCCTCTACACCTCCATCCCCCACCAGGATGGTCTGAGGGCCCTTAGCTTCTTCCTCGAACAGAGGCCCGAACAATCCCCATCCACCACTACTCTCCTCCGTCTGGCTGAACTTGTTCTCACGCTGAACAATTTCTCCTTCAACTCCTCTCACTTCCTCCAAATAAAAGGTGTGGCTATGGGTACCCGCATGGGCCCCAGCTATGCCTGTCTCTTTATGGGGTATGTGGAACATTCCTTGTTGCAGTCCTACTCCGGCCCCCTTCCACAACTCTTTCTCTGGTACATCGATGATTACTTTGGTGCTGCTTCATGCTCTCGTCAGGACTTGGAAAAATTTATTAATTTTGCTTCCAATCTCCACCCCTCCATCATTTTCACGTGGTCCATCTCTGACACTTCCCTTCCCTTCCTTGACCTCTCTGTCTCAATCTCTGGTGATAGACTGTCCACCAATATCCATTACAAACCCACCGACACCCACAGCTATCTCGACTACAGCTCCTCACACCCCACTTCCTGTAAGGACTCCATCCCATTCTCTCAGTTCCTTCGCCTCCGTCGCATCTGTTCCGATGATGCTACATTCAAAAACAGTTCCTCTGACATGTCCTCCTTCTTCCTTAACCGAGGTTTTCCACCCACGGTCGTTGACAGGGCCCTCAACCGTGTCCGGCCCATCTCCCGCGCATCCGCCCTCACTCCTTCTCCTCCCTCCCAGAAACATGATAGGGTCCCCCTTGTCCTCACTTATCACCCCACCAGCCTCCGCATTCAAAGGATCATCCTCCGCCATTTCCGCCAACTCCAGCATGATGCCACTACCAAACACATCTTCCCTTCACCCCCCTTATCGGCATTCCGTAGGGATCGCTCCCTCCGGGACACCCTGGTCCACTCCTCCATCACCCCCTACTCCTCAACCCCCTCCTATGGCACAACCCCTTGCCCACGCAAAAGATGCAACACCTGCCCCTTCACTTCCTCTCTCCTCACCGTCCAAGGACCCAAACACTCCTTTCAAGTGAAGCAGCATTTTACTTGCATTTCCCCCAACTTAGTCTACTGCATTCGTTGCTCCCAATGTGGTCTCCTCTACATTGGAGAGACCAAACGTAAACTGGGCGACCGCTTTGCAGAACACCTGCGGTCTGTCCGCAAGAATGACCCAAACCTCCCTGTCGCTTGCCATTTTAACACTCCACCCTGCTCTCTTGCCCACATGTCTGTCCTTGGCTTGCTGCATTGTTCCAGTGAAGCCCAACGCAAACTGGAGGAACAACACCTCATCTTCCGACTAGGGACTTTACAGCCTTCCGGACTGAATATTGAATTCAACAACTTTAGGTCGTGAGTCCCCTCCCCCATCCCCACCCCCTTTCTGTTTCCCCCCTTTTTTTTTCCCAATAAATTATAAAGATTTTCCTTTTCCCACCTATTTCCATTATATAAAATTAAAAAAAAAAACCCACTAGAGCTATACCTTGAGTGCCCTACCATCCATTCTTAATTAGCACATTCGTTTAGATAATATCACCAACTTTAACTTTAACACCTATGTGTTCTATTGTACTATTGTTGTTGACATCTTTTGATGATCTGCTTCTATCACTGCTTGTTTGTCGCTACAACCACACCAACCCCCTCCACCTCTCTGTCTCTCTATCTCTCCGCCCCCCACACACACACCTTAAACCAGCTTATATTTCAGCTCTTTCCTGGACTCGAACTCAAGTTCTGTCGAAGGGTCATGAGGACTCGAAACGTCAACTCTTTTCTTCTCCGCCGATGCTGCCAGACCTGCTGAGTTTTTCCAGGTAATTCTGTTTTTGTTTTGGGGTTTTATTTAAGTGAAATCATCACACTGACACGGTCATACAAACATCAACCATCTTTGAGAGTAGTATTAAATTCTTGACCTTTTTTGACCCCTACCAATGTACTGAAGCTGACAAAATGGAAAATTCCAATTCTACATCATAAATAACTTGCACATTTAACACACTTTACAGATAGTGCTACAGAAATCTGGAGAGTGTCATGTGCTTCCCTGCTTTCTGTTTTACAAATCTTACTTTGCTGTTTATTTGACTCCACTCCACCTTCTACTGTGCTTTTTAATGAGAGTATAACACTTGAAGAGCAAACAAAGTCATAATTCCTGGGGTCCTGCCTGACCACCAGAAGTGCAGCTAGGCAAAGTTTCCAGCAGCCAGTCTGTTCTGCCCAGATACTTGGCATTTGCATGAGGGAGGGGGGCAGTGGGGACAGAATGCATCTATACCATCTACATTTTCCTCCTATGAAATGAATCAATTCTACATGTAGGAAAATTAATGTTTATTTTTCTAAAAACTTTAATTGGATGGTTACCTGAAGCGAAAATGCCTAATTACAAAACATTGCTATTGTAATTTTTGCAATTTCCACTTTAGACAGTAATTTGAGTTAACATGGCAGTTCTATCAAGAACTTTGAAAACCACAGCCCAACCTTGAAGAGTGTAACATGAAATTCAATTTCTAGCAGCAGTGGTGATATCATTTCAGCAATTAAGGTAGTTTGCTTTTAAATATAAAAATACTGGCCAGAGTTAGAATATATTTTAAAACAGAAATAATTTGCAGGGTTCATCATGGATGTTGTTATTTATAGTTCGTCTTCGTGTGGGTGTGGAGCCAATGAAATCACAGTAATGCAAGGCTGAATCTGATTAAAAATCAGTAAAAAGTTACTGGCATGTCTCACATTGGTACAGGAAACAGCTTGAAGCTAAAGGAGCTTTATTAACTTTTTATATTTGTTTCAGGTCTCTTGAACTTGAATTTCAGTAGTGCAAGAATTACAAAAAGCCCCATGATGTATGAAAATGAGGATAGCCTTAAACAACAGGAGTATGCAAGTGCTTAGTGGCAAATTACAATGCAATTGAATGCTGAGAAATTTGAAGTTTAATAAGGGAAACTAGTTTATCTTGGAACAGACATAAAATCCTTGAACTTCCAAAGTTGGTTGTGTCAGCATTGCTCATAGGAAGCTGACTGTACCGGAGACAACTATCAGTCCTTAATAGTCAAGGGTATGAAACATATACTGAAAGATGACAAATACAGTGAAATATAAAATGTATATCTACAGCATCAGGACAGTCTAAATCCGTAATAAAAACAGAAAATGCTGGTAAAGCTCAGCAGGTCTGGCAACATCTGTGGAGGGAGAGAGTTAACGTTTTGAGTCCGTATGACACTTCTTCAGAGCTATAGAGAAGTAGAAATGTGATGTGATGGATTTTATACTGTTTAAGAGGGGGTGGAGTAGGTGGAGCAAGATAGAAAGTCAGGGACAGGTGACAGCTAAGGTGAAATGACAAAGCTGTCAAGGATACAAGACAAAGGGAGTATTAATGGTAGTGGTAAAGAGTAAAGACGGTGCTGATAGTGGCATAAAGATAAGATAGCAGAAGGTGTTAATAGCAGAACAATCGTCAGTGCTCTGTGAAAGCAAAACGTAGAAACAAGTGACAGGGAGGGGAGGTTAGGAAAAAAGGATTATAAGATGAACAAATAAATAAAAGAATAAAATTTTAAAAAGAAATAAATAAAAATTGGATTAAAAAAGGGGTCAAGGCAGAGGAGAGAGGTCATGGTCTGAAGCCGTTGAACTCAATGTTAAGTCCGGCAGGCTGTAAAGTGCCTAATCGGAAGACGAAGTGCTGTTCCTCCAGTTTGCGTTGGGCTTCACTGGAACATTGCAATAGGCCAAGGATGGACATGTGGGCATGAGAGCAGGATGGTGAGTTGAAATGGCAAGTGACAGGAAGGTCTGAGTCATGCTTACGGACTGAGCAAAGGTGTTTCCCAAAGCGGTCACCCCGTCTGCATTTAGTCTCCCCAATGTAGAGACGGCATTGGGAGCGGTGAATACAGTGGACCAAATTGAAAGAGGTGCAAGTAAAGTGCTGTTTCACCTGAAAGGAGTGTTTGGAACATTGGACAGTGAGGGGGAAGGAGGTAAAGGCGCAGGTGTTACACCTTCTGGATTGGATGAGAAGGGGATGAGGAGTTGGGGATGATGGAGGAGTTGTCCAGGGTGTCACAGAGGGAATGGTTCCTATGGAATGCTGACAGGGTGGTTGAGAGGAAGATGTGTTTGGTGGTGACATCATGCCGGAGTTGGCGGAAATGGCAGAGGATGATCCTTTGGATGCGGAGGCTGGTGGGGTGAAAAGTGAGGACAAGGGCAACACTATTTTGGTTCTGGGAGGGAAGGGAAGGGGTAAGGGAAGAAGTGCGAGAGACGGCTTGGACACAGTTGAGGGCCCTGCAAACACAGTGGGGAGGCTCCCTCGGTTAAGGAAAAAGGGAGACATGTCAGAAGTGCAGTTTTGGAAGGTGGCATCATCGGAATAGATGCGACAGAAGAGCTGAGAGAATGGGATGGAGTCCTTACAGGAAACAGGGTGTGAGGAGCTATAGTCAAGGTAGCTGTGGGAATTGACGGGCTTGCAATGAATATTGGTGGACAGTCTATCACCAGAAATGGAGACAGAGAGGTCAAGAAAGGGAAGGGAAATGTCGGGGATGGACCATGTGAAGGTGAGAGAGGGGTGGAAATTGGAAGCAAAATTGATAAATTTTTCCATGTCAGACGAGAACATGAAGCAGCACCAATGCCGATGTAACGAAAGAAGAGTTGTGGGAGGGGACCTGAGTAGGACTGGAACAAGGAATGTTCCACATACCCAACAAAAAGACAGGCATAACTGGGGCCCATGTGGGTACCCATAGCCACACCTATTATTTGGAGGAAGTGAGACAAGTTAAAGGAGAAATTGTTCAGTGGGAGAACAAGTTCAGCCAGATGGAGGAGAGTGGTGGTGGATGGGGATTGTTCGGGCCTTTGTCAAGGAAGAAGTGGAGCGCCTATAGACCATCCCGGTGGGGGATGGAGGTGGAGGGATTGGACGTCCATGGTGAAGAGGTGGTGGTTAGGGCCAGGAAACTGGAAATTGTTGATACGGTGTAGAGCATCAGAGGAATCACAAATGTAGATGGGAAGAGACTGGACAAGGGGAGAGAATGGAATCAAGATAGGAAGAAATGAGTTCTGTGGGGCAGGAACAGGCTGACACGGGTCTACCAGGACAGACCTGTTTGTGGATTTTGGGAAGGAAGTAGAAGCAGGCTGTCTGGGATGGGGAGACTATGAGGTTGGAAGCTGAGGAGGGAAGATCTCCAGAGAAGATAAGGTCAGCAACAGTCCTGGAAACAATGTACCAAATATATTTGGTGGTAGGGTCATGGTGCAGGGGGAGGTAGGAAGAAGTGTCTAAGAGTTGGTGCTCAGCCTCTGCAAGATAGGGGTCTGTACGCCAGACAACAACAGCACCGTCCTTGTCAGCAGGTTTTATAACAGTCCAAATCTGTACACACTTTTCTCCCAACTCCATGTTTGAATCATCACCTAGACCATCTACTTCCATCGCCATAACATTAAACGACTGTTCCTCTACCTCAATCAGCTTCTAAAATTCTTATCCATGTTTTTGTTATCTCTAGACTCAACTATTCCAATATTCTCATGGCTGATCTCCCATTTTCCATAAACTTGAGCTTATCCAGAACTCTGCTGCCCATACTCTAACTCACACCAAGTCCCGGTCATCTATAAACCCCTTTTCTTGCTGATCTACACTGGCTTTAAAATTCTCACCATTGTGTTCAAGTCCCTCCATGACTTCACTCCTCTCTACCTCTGTAACCTCCTACAACCCTCTGAAATCTCTCCATTAATTTTAGCCTCTTATGCATTCTCAATTTCCAGGTGGTGACTGCTGTTAACATGATAAATGTAGCACTGATTTTGCACAGAGCATGAAGGGAGAAAGAAAGAAGGAAAGTAATAAGGAAATAAAGAAATAAAGACTGCCAATTGGTACTAAATTAAGAACAGTTTTGTGCTGGAGGTCCATATAGGATTAGGACTTCCCAAACCCCATTTCACATAGGACCCTTTGATCTAATGAAAGACTTTCATCAATATCAGCTGGATTTGAGACTTGTTCCAGAGATGAAGTGCAAATGTGTTGCTCAGTTGTCAGTTTGTTTTCTGCTAACCTCTTTAACGTTAATGAACATAACATAACTATTTTTACAAAAATCCCGAGACTGAAAAGAAATCTGTCACATCAAACTTGGTGAGAAGAAACTCGGCAACTTAAAGATGGTGAAAAGGGCTGAACCCATAAGGTCAATGTCATTACAGCATTGGTTGTGGACCAGAAGGAGCACGGGCCGAACAAGCCACTCAGTAACCTCTCCTCCACCCTCAGGATACTTCACAATTGGACCCTCCCCCCGCAAAAGGGACAACCCTCATGACCACCGCTTGACATTGCAATTGGGACACTCCCCAGACCACTACCATATCCCTCCCCCAGGATCTTGCTCACACCTCCAATTCACCTACCTGCTCTCGTAGGCTTCCACTCTATGAAACAGACATCCCGCCCAAAAGGTCTCTGGCTTGTCAATCAAGCTTCCTGTTTGAGGGAATTCGAATTAAAGGAGACCTGCAGTTAAACCTGGCAGATCATTCAGGTCTTCTAGGTATCCCGGCAGGTCATTCAGGTCATCTAGATTTCCTGACCTCATAACAGCTCCATCTACGGAACTTGCCTCCAGGCTAAAATTCAGGCACCAGTTCTTAAAATAACCAACCTGCTTTTCCCTTGATAGGAGGAATCCTCCCTAACCAAAGCAAATCACTCGTCAATGCAATGAAAAGCCAGTGAAGCATTTTTTTTAGAAGATATTTCTGTGGAACGGTTATAGGACATTCTGAAAGCTCCCTGCATCCCTATTTTCTAAAATAAGGTTTATCTTAATTTCCTTACAAAGATGGCGTTTTCATCCAATGACCTGTTTTGTACCCATAATTTTCAGGTTTACATTTATTTGACATAAAATAAACAAAACAAATACAGTCAAAGAGTCACAGAGAATAATAATTCTAGGAGTACAGAGTGAAATCACCTTTGTGTTGTGCTGAGTAGCAGCAATGAAATGCACAACTAGCCTGACCACCTAGGCTAGGAAGGAGAGAGAGAAACATCAGAGACTATAGTGTGTTTTTGCTGCAGCTGTGAGCAAGAAGATTATGCTCAATTATGATGCTCTTATTACCAAATAACCCATCATTATTTAGTATCGGACATTACCATAGCTATTCACTCAAAATCATTCAAACATTATGCAATATAAATTTGTGCAAAAACTACACCACGTTCACTTACCTTAACATGTCTGATTACATTAATAGCTGATGACCTCTTATTATTCAGTTCTGAAAAAGAGTCCAAACTGAAATCTGTCTGTTCTCTCCACGGATTTTCAGCATTTTCAATTTTTTTGTTTTGTTTCCAACTTTCAGTATTTTACTTTAAACTTTATCTCTATTGGTCATTCATCCTCAGCAACAAATGGGTTATTGGCAAAGTAGAACTAAGAAATGAAGGCAGGCATTCCTATGGCTTAATAAGTCCTCTCCTGGGGAACAATACATGAGTGTCTCACCTCAGAAACAGTGAAGTTCTGGAAAACACTGGAAATGCACCAGCAGGGTTAACATTTTGGGTTCAGCCCTTGGTCAGAACTGAATGATGAACAAGCATCTTAACAGAATCAGGAAGAAACCATCTAGTGGGAAAGTTATAAAGGAAAAAATTTGATAGGAAATTAAATGGAGTTGCAAGTAGAGAGTAGTTATAATGGGGTGGGGGGGGTTTAAATTATCCTAAACAGACTTGGATAATAATAGTGTAAAGGGCAGAAAGGGGTGCAAGTTTCTAGTGTGTGTTCAGGAGAATTTTCTACATCAATATGTTTTCAGTCCAACGAAGGAGCAGGTATTGCTGGATCTGATTCTGGGTCGATCAAGTGTCAGTGGGGAACATTTAGGGAACAGTGATCATTGTATCATAGCAGGTTGGCTAGGAAAAGGACAGAGCAAGAATAAATAATTGTAGAAGGTCCAACTTCAAATGGGTAAGAATGGATCTGTCCCAGGTAAATTGGAATTAAAAATTGGCAAGCAAAGCTGCAACAGGACAATGGACTGCTTTCAAAGAGGAGATAATTCAGATACAGTCAAATGCATTCCCACTAAAGGGAAATGTAGGGCAAACAAATTCAGAGCTCACTGGATCACTTAAGAAATAGAGAGTAAGGTGAAGCAGAAAAAGGGTGCATATGACAGATGTCAGGTAGATAATACAATTGAGAAACAGGCTCAATGTAGAAAATTCAAAGGGGAAGTGAAAAGCAAAATCAGAGAAGCAAAGAAAGAGTATGAGAAGAAACTGGCAGCAAACACAAAAGGGAACCCCAAAAAGTGATAAAAGGAGGAACAAGGTCAATTATGGAGCTAAAAGAGATTTACACAAGGAGTCAAGGGCATTGCTAACATACTAAAGGAGTACTTTGCATCTGTCTTTACCAGGGAAGAAAATGCTACCCAAGACATAGAGAAAGAGGATGGAGTTGAGACACTTGTTGGGGTAAAAAATTGATAAAAAAAAGAAGGTATTAGATAGGCTGGCTGTACTTAAAGTTGATAAATCATCAGGACTAGTTGAAATTAATCCACAGATATGGGGGAAGTAAGGGCAGAAATTGCAGAGGCATTGGCCATAACTTTCCAATAATCCTTAGATACAAGGATGGTGCCAGAGGACTAGAGAATTGCAAATGTTACACCTTTGTTCAAAAAAGGCTGCAATGATAATTCCAGCGACTACACACCAGTCAGTTTAACCCTGGCGGTGGGAAGCTTTTAATTCAGGACAAAATTAACAAACACTTGGAGAAATGTGTATTAATTAAGGAAAGCCAGCACGGATGTGTTAAAAGCAAATCGCGTTTAACTAACTTGCTTCAGTTTATTGATGAGGTAACAGAGAGGGGGATGAGAGAAATGCTGCTGATGTACTTCCAAAAAGTATTTGATAAAGTGTCACATAACAGGCTTGTGAGCAAAGTTAGAGCTAATGGAATAAAAGGGGCAGTAGCAGTATAGCTACAATATTGGCCGAACAACAGAAGACAGACAGTAGTAGTTGCTTTTTGGACTGGAGGAAGGTTTATAGTGGAGTTCCCTGGGGATTGGTGTTAGGACCTCTGCTTTTCTTGATATATATTAATCAGCTAGAGCTGGGTGTACAGGGCACAATTTCAAAATTTGCAGATAAAACAAAACTTTGAAGTATTTAAAACTGTTACGAGGATAGTGTTAAACTTCAAAAGTACAGGCTGGTGAATGTACGAACAAGATGCAGATGAAATTTAATGCAGAGAAATGTAAAGTGATTCATTTTGATAGGAAGAACAAGGAGAGGTAATATAAAATAAAGGGTACAATTCTAAGGAGAATGCAGAAGTAGGGGACCTGAGTATGTATACAAATTATTGTAGATAGCAGTGCAGATTGAGAGCAGTTACTAAAGCATACGGGACATATAAACATACAAAATAGGAGCAGAAGTAGACCACTCGGCCCCTTGAGCCTGCTCCACCATTCAATAAGATCCTGGCTTATTGGTTTGTGCTTTGAATTCCAAATTCCCAGCTACCCCTGATAACCTTTGATCCCCTGGCCTAACAAGAATCTATCTACCTCCGCCTTAAGAATATTCTTTGACACCACCTCCACCGCCTTCAGAGGCAGAGAATTCCAAAGTCATACAACCCTAGAGAAAAAAATTCACATCTCTATCCTAAAAGGGCAACCACTAATTTTAAAACAGTGACCCTAGTTCTGGAGTCACCCAGCAGAGGAAACATCCTTTCCACATCCACCTTGTCAATACTGTTCAGGATCTTATATACTTCAATCAAGTCACCCCTCACTCTTCTAAACTCCAGCGGAAACAAGCCCAGTCTATCTAACCTTTCTTCATAAGACAACCCGCTCATTCCAGGTTTCCATCTCTTCTGAATCACCAGCAACGCTTTTACATCGTTCCTGAAATAAGGAAACCAAAACTGCACACAATACTCGAGATTTCACATTTCACCAATGCCCTGTATAACTGGGACCCTGGACTTTATAAATAGAGGCATAGGATACAAAAGTAAGGAAGTTATGATAAACTTATATAAAACACTGGCTCGGCCTCAACTGGAGTAGTGTGTTCAGAGCTGGGCATCACACTTTAGGAAGTATGTGAAGGCATCGGAGAGGGTGCAGAAAAGATGAACACGCATGGTTACAGGGATGAGGAACTGCAGTTATGTGGATAGATTTGAAAATCTGTAGCTATTCTCCTTGGAGAAAAGGTTGAGAGAAGATTTGATAGAGGTGTTTAAAACCATGAGGGGTCTGTATAGACCATATAGGGAGAAACTTCCCATTGGTGTACGATTGAGATCGCGAGAACACCAATTTAAGGTGACTGGCAAAATCAACAGCAACATGAGAAAAAGTTTTTTTAGGCACCTAATGATTAGGATCTGGAATTCACTGCCTGAAAGCAAGGTGGAGGTAGTTCAGTTGTGGCTTCCAAAACAGAATTGGACCGCCGTCTGAAAAGAAAAAAATTGCAGGGATACAGGGGACAGGGGAATATGACTAGGTGAGTTACACTTGCAGAGAGCCAGCACAGACACGAAAGGTTGAATGGCCTCCTCTGTGCTGTAACCAATGACTATAGATTGAGATCAAATTGCAGTAATTATATACGAACATACACATGAATGAGGAGCAGGAGTAGGCCATTCAGCCCCTAATGCCTGCTCCACCACTTAATAAGATCATACTGATACACTGTAAATACAAATCAAATGTGCGTATCATGGACCTGTTCAAATATAGACTGCTAAAAGTTTTTGCCTATGCTGTGCAACCTACGTTTTCATTCCTGCTGTGTTCCTACCCTGTGCGTCCCAGGATTCATTTCAGAAAAGATACGCCTACTGTAACAGATCTCATTACAAATTCACACTCGAGTCAATGCTACCTAACATTCAACTCGCATTTCCCAAGTCCCAGAGGGCAATAACTTAGCGCTGCTTTTCCGACACTGTGAGGGCTGTTAGGCAACACCTTTGACTACGATAGAAATAGAGATGGGAATTCATTTTTTGTCAGCATTTTACTGTTGCGAGTGGGATTTGCAGGAAATGGGATCTGCAGGTCAAATTTTAGTGTGGAGGACAGGACTTACAGACAGCTTTTCAACTTGGTGAGGTGATCTTCAAGAAAACCAGAAAAGGAGTGCCAATACGGTGCACAGAATTTTTAAAAATGTGTGTACTGGGAGTCCTGGAAGACTGGTGCACAAGGCCATCCAGGTCCCTTTGTACATCAATATTTCCCACTCTATCACCATTTAAATAATATTCTGCCATTCTGTTTTTCCAATCGAAGTGGATAACTTCACACTTATCCACGTAATATTGCATCTGCCATGTATTTGCCCACTCACTCAACCTGTCTAAATCACCATGAAGCCTCTTAACACCCTCATCGCTCACATTCCCACCAAGTTTCGTGTCACCAGCCAACTTGGAAGTATAACATTTGGGTCCCTCATCCAAATCATTGATATATATTGTGAATAGCTGGGGCCCAAGAATTGATTGCTGCGGTAGCCCAATAGTCACAGCTGCCACTCCAAAAAAGACTCCTTTATTCTACTGTTTCCTTTTAACAACAAGTCCTTATTAACTACTTGTAACTATATACAATATACAGTAAAAAGTACAAGCATGGAGCTATCTCCATCTTAGGTCCTAACGCGTCTCTGGCCAACACCACACTGACCCCTAGGTCTAAGTCACATGCCTTCTTACATCACTGTGTGGGCAGCACTATACTAAGTCCCACATTAACCCTGCATGTGCCAGACCCTTCTATTGCAATGGCTATGGGGAAAATAAGGACAGCAGGACAAATTGGATAGTTCTTGCAAAGAGCCAACAGAGTTATCAGGGGCTGAGTGGTATCCTTCTAAACAATGAAATAACAATTTAGTTGTTGCCCTGGTTCAGCTGAGCCAGACTGCATAAAATGCGCACCCTTTTAACTGACTGCAAAAAGCAAACTCATTTTCAGTTCTCTTACCATGACCTACATGTGAGTTAGCTGCAACACCATTTATTTGCATAATATCACAGTAAAACCCCAGTTCATCTGATTAGAAAACCAGAAAGGTGTAGGTGAACGCAATGAATATGGTTTCACCCCATTGTACAAACAGGCTGTCTACCAATAGTGATTGGTACAATTTCAATTCAACTGACAGATACTGAGAAGTGTCTTCACGGACAAGAGCAGCATAAGGCTTCACATTCCCTGTGCCATCCAGATTCTAATTGTCGATATACTTACATATTATATTCCCATATAGTATATTCCTATCATTGGCATCATTAGCTTCAACCTATAAGTGGGTGGGCAAATCAGATATAAAACAATGAACTGACTTGTTTTGTACATGCATAAAATTACATCTCAGCTTTGGAAAATACAACTGGTGCTAAACAGTACTGATAACACAATAGATAAAAGCAAAAAACTGCAGATGCTGGAAATCCAAAACAAAAACAAAAATACCTGGAAAAACTCAGCAGGTCTGGCAGCATCTGTGGAGAGGAGCACAGTTAACGTTTCGAGTCCGCATGACTCTTCAACAGAACTAAGGAAAAATAGAAAAGGGGTGAAATATAAGCTGGTTTAAGGAGGGGAGGTGGGACAAGAAGAGTTGGGTAGAGGGCCAGTGATAGGTGGAGATAACCAAACGATGACACAGACAAAAGGACAAAGAGGTGTTGAAGGTGGTGATATTGTCTAAAGGAATGTGCTAATTAAGGGTAGAAAGCAGGACAAGCAAGGTACAGATAGCCTTAGTGGGGGTGGGGTGGGGTGAAGGAATCGAAAAAGGCTAATTGGTAGAGATAAAACAATGGGTGGAAATACATTTAAAAGTAATGGAAATAGGTGGGAAAAGAAAAATCCATATAAATTATTGGAAAAAACAAAAAGAGGAGGAAAATCGGAAAGGGGGTGGGGGCGGAGGAGAGAGTTCATGATCTAAAATTGTTGAACTCAATATTCAGTCCGGAAGGCTGTAAAGTGCCTAGTTGGAAGATGAGGTGCTGTTCCTCCAGTTTGTGTTGAGCTTCACTGGAACAACACAGCAAGCCAAGGATGGACATGTGAGTATGAGAGCAGGGTGGAGTGTTGAAAAGGAAAGCGACAGGGAGGTCTGGGTAATGCTTGCAGACAGACCGAAGGTGTTCCGCAAAGCGGTCACCCAGTCTGCGTTTGGTCTCTCCAATTTAGCAATTTAGAGGAAACTGCATTGGGAGCAACGCATGCAGTAGACTAAGTTGAGGGAAGTGCAAGTAAAATGCTGCTTCACTTGAAAGGAGTGTTTGGGCCCTTCAACGGTGAGGAGAGGGGAAGTAAAGGGGCAGGTGTTGCATCTTCTGCGGTTGCATGGGAAGGTGCCATGGGAGGGGGTTGAGGTGTAGGGGGTGATGGAGGAGTGGACCAGGGTGTCACGGAGGGAACAATCCCTATGTATCTTCACCTCCCCCCGGCGGCATTCTACAGATGCTTGGGTGGAAGTTCCTGTATTTCATCATGTAGGCGCATGTGTGAAGAATGAATAGTAGGCTGTCACTGTCAATGCAGAGGTCTATTTGTATTTGTGGAGGAAAAAAAATAGCCTGATCAACTTCCAAAAACCTATTTTTGCTTTCAAAGAATGTTGACAATCATATGATCAAAGAAAAGTACCCGCTTAGTTGAAGGCCTTTTGAGTTCTTACACAGTGACATCACTGTAGACAGGTAATCTCATAATTAACACTGAGGATTTATTTATGAGCTGGGGTTTGCGCAATATATTTGTGGAATAACTCATACAATGTGATTAGCCCTGGCTATCACAAAAATTCCATGACATCAGCTTTCTACAAGTGTTCAGTGGGTTTTCAGTAATTTATGGGTGGCGCTCAGCATGAACATTTTTTTTAGCATGTCCATCTGGAATTATTCATCAGAATTTATTCCCAAATTATTCCCAATTAAGACGCAGCTCAGTTCACGAATCATCTTGTTTGGGCAAAATTGAGTGCTAGGGCCATTCCTGATTCCAGGCTTAAATATGCAGAAGAAGTGCTCCCCCACGCCCTCCACAATTGGCTCTGTAATTTTACCCAGTGAATAGCAAAATCAGAAAGACCAGGGGGACCCCAGGTTTGACCTGAAATTGATGATAAACTTGGTCTCAGATAGAATTATAATACAGAAGTTTCAATTGGCTTCAATGCCACTGGATTATAGAGCCTCTTTGTCGATCTCAGGATATCCTAAAAAACAACCGACTCAATACCTCTGAAGTGTATTCACTGCTATAATACAAGAAATGCAGCAGCCAATTTGCACACAGCAAGATCACATAACATGAAATACTGGCTAGGTGGTTTGTTTTTAGTGATAAAAACAAAAAACTGCGGATGCTGGAAATCCAAAACAAAAACAGAATTACCTGGAAAAACTTACAGGTCTGGCAGCATCGGCGGAGAAGAAAAGAGTTGACGTTTTCAGTCCTCATGACCCTTCAACAGAACTGTTCTGTTGAAGGGTCAAGAGGACTCGAAACGTCAACTCTTTTCTTCTCCGCCGATGCTGCCAGATCTGCTGAGTTTTTCCAGGTAATTCTGTTTTTGTTTTATTTTTAGTGATGCTGGTTAACGAATAAGTTTTGGCCAGGACACTGGGAAGAACTCCCTTTTCTTTCCTCTAAGTAGTATCATGGAATCACTTATGTCCATGAGGGGCCACATGGAACCTCAATTTAGCCTTTCATCCTAGAGACCGTGGGCACGATTTTGCATTTGAAGTAGGGAGCCCAACATCGGAAATATTTGTGAGTCCCAACCAAGTACCCACAGGCCGCAAATTTCCCTTAAGTTCAGTCCTAATTAACTGGAGGGTGCATATGCCAGTCAGTTTGCAGCAACAGTTGTGAGATAAAGTTGGGAGCTGAATGCGCAAGCCCAATTTAAAGGCATGACACAAGCCATTATTGTGGCAACCATCTTGCAACTCAATGGCAGGCAAAAGTGCAAAGGGGAAGAGGCAGAGGCCAAGTACTCAAAGCAGGGTTGCCCCACGGTTAATGATGCAGCCCTTAAGGTCATGCTGGAGGCAAAGCATGAAAGGCAACGAGTCGTGTTACCAAACAGTGGCAGGATAAGGTCATTCAGTCAAACCAAGCAGGCCTGGATGGAGGTGGCAGACCATGTCAGCAGCTAGCCACAGTGCTGTCAAGAGGACCTGGGGTGCAATGCTGCAAGAGGTTTAGTGATCTTCTTCGTTCTTACAAGGTAAGTGCAACGTAACAACCAAATAACAAGTCTCCAGGTCTGTTGCCAGCAGCAGACACACCAGCTGAACAGCACAAGGTCACATGGTGCTCCTGTGCATGGAAGAAATATGTGCCCAGGGTAATTGCTGACCCGTCAGCAAGACTCAAAGTTGCTGCTGAGTACCTGACAGCACTGAAATATGCATCTTATTTAAATGAGCCTCTAGCATTGGTGAGAGAGGCCAGCATTGCTTTCTCTCTCTCTCTCTCTTATCCTTGCAGGTGAAAAAGTTGCAGAATGCAAGGTAGAGGGCATGCACAGGAGTGAGGAGTGCTCCAGCTCACCATCCTGACCATCCTAAGGAGGAGGCAGCACTGAAAATTGTGAGAATGGCATACATAAAGAAGTGAGCGATGGAGAGATGCGAGTTCCTGTAGAAGATGGTGAAAAGATACTGAATTCTGTAGATGAAGGGGGTGGAGTGCACCCCACCCTGTCAGACAACATTCCAAAACCTCAGCTGTATTTGGAAGCCTCAGCTCTGCAGACGCATCTGCTATTTGATGCAAGTTCTCATGCTGCCCCCTCATGTCTCCTACAGGACCAGTTGTGGTATTGCAGCATTGCTGGGGTCCTCCAATGACACAGAACCAACAGACCCAGGACTATCAAATCATTCAAGTGCACCCTCCACCAGCAGAGATACAGTCACTAGTATTCATAGGAGTGACCATCGCACAGTCCTTGTGGAGACGAAGGCCTATCTTCACACTGAGGACATCCTCCATTGTGTTGTGTGACACTACCATTATGCTACATGGGACAGACTCAGAATAGACATAACAGCTCAAAACTGGGTATCTAAGAGGTACAGCAGGCAGCAGCAGAATTGTATTCAAGCACAATCTGTAACCTCATGGTCCAACATATCCATCAATCTACCATTACCATCAAGCAGGTGACTAAAACTGGTTCAATGAGAAGTGGAAAGCATGTCAGCAGCAGCACCAGATATACCTAAAAATGAGATACCAACTTGATGAAGTTACAACACAGACAACATGTGCACTGTCACGACTCACTAGAGGTAGAGTGCTGCAATATCAAACCCCACTGCTCCCCGAGCCACGACAAATGTGAAAAGTTTGATCAAACTACATAATTGCTTAATTTAGGTTAACAGAATATGAGCACTAGGTTTGTAAACTTAATAAGTACATAACTGTTCATTAAACAAATTGTCTTTAACCAGTGGCAAAAGAAAAAAATATGAACTGATAATTTCTAACTCCATAACCTAAACTCTACCCCTTCTTAAAACCCGATATACATACACACACACACAAGATGCATGAGACACACAAAAACATGGATTTTAAGGGTGGAATAAAACAGCTCAATTGCAGCAATTCCGGAGTACAGGTTTTGATGGGTTGATTTTGATCAATGTCTTCCAAATTCCTTTCAGTTCTTTGCTGATGACACAAGGTGGTCTTCCCAGCACTTTGTCTTTAGTTCACTGGTGGTGAGCACTTGCTTTTCAATGTCTCTAACAGTGATTTTCCATTTTCTTCTTGACAGGGGTTTTTCAGAGAGAGAGAGAGCAGGTTATAGAGATATGAGGGGGAAAAAGCAACTAGCTATTATTGTAGAATTACTGGAATTTTATACACAGGAGAAAGAGGTTTTAAGTTTTTTCTCTTTTCAGGCTAGGAGCTTTTCTCTGCTGCACTGCTTTCACACAAAACTGGGCACCTGGGCAGGAGCTAGATAAAAATGTTGTTGCCAGGCAGTTCACCATTAGACCCTTGGTACCATCCTGCCTTTCATGGCACACTCTTTTCCAGGACAGCAACATTGTACATGTACCTCACACTGTTCCAGTAAACATGGCTTTCAAACTGCAGCCATAGTAATTTTAATCAACAGTCCAACAGAAATAAAAACATATGTTTTTACAGCACTAAAAAGTGGAAGCAGCATGCGATAGACAATACTAAGTAATCCCACTACCAACGGATGAGATCAAAATTTTGCAGTCCTGCCATATCAAATTGCAAATGGTGGTAGACAATTTAACAACTAATTGGATGAGAAGGCTCCAAAAACATCCCCATCCTTCCCTGAGGGAGGCCAGCACACCAGTGCAAAGACAAGGATGAAGGATTTGGAACCATCTTCAGCCAACAGTGGTTATGTGTGTCAATGTCTTTGGCTGTAGTGCCTCTAAGCCCCCGTCTTGGGGTCATGAAAAGATTGTGAGTAGCCATCTCTTTAAGAGATATCCCTTGTCTCCTGGATTGGTGACAATGAAAAGCAGCGGCACACTGGACCATCTGAAGATGAAGGCATCATGGCAGCTGCCAGGATAGTGAGCACACACATGCATAAAGCACTTGTTGTGACTATGTACCAGCTGAACATTTAGGGAGTGCAAGTCCTTCCTGTTGATGAATCTCACTGGCTGCATACTCAGAGCCTTAAGAATCATATGGGCACAATCGATGATGCCCTGCACCTACAAGAATTCAGTGATGGAGGCAAATCCCACTGCCATTTGAGCCTGTGAGGCCCCATCTGTTTAAAAATGTATGATCTGCCCAGCTTACGCAAATACAGCATCAGTGACCTGCGAGATGCAATGGTGAGCTGCCGTTTGAGAAACGCTTCCAAGGTCTGCTGCTGATCCTTGGATTCAGCCAGAGGCAAAACAGTTTAAGGCCACAGTGACTTTAAAATTAATAGCAGGGCAGGTGAACAATCCTGTGAAGTGTGAGCTCTTCCTTAACAAGGGCACAAACCTCAGTGACCATCTGCCGAGTTAGGTGCCTTCACCAGCAGCATTGATTCTCTGACAAGTCCAGGTAGCTTCTTCTTTGGCAGTACTCTTGTAGTGAGGATATGGCCTTTGTTGCAGTCCTGCCCCTCACCCCTCTCCTCTGCTCTCATGCCCATGGCTCTGTACCTGCCCTGAAGGTGCTGATACTAATCTCTATTTGTCCTACTGTCCAGCTGTTGCCTTGTTTGCAGTCAGCTACACTCACAATGCTCACTGTACCCCCTTCTGGCAGGTCATGACCCCCATAACTGACTAAGCATGCAGACACCACTTGCTCCACTAACTCTGCTCACCTGATGGCAACTGTGTGCCAATAGATAAGTGTCCCTCTCAGTCATGCACGCTTTTATGAGGCTACCTCACTGAATGTAGCAGACATGACTGGCACTCCAATACGCTGCCAGTTCCTTCTACTGGAATGTTCCAGGTCCAGCATGCATCCCTTGTCCTCCCACAAAAGTTTCAAACTGGCCTCAATGACCAGATAAGCTCTTTAACAGGTTAATTGGACACTGATCTACATCGGGTGGGTTGTTGGGTCACACCATTCCCCTTCTGAACAAATTCGCTGACCATCAGAACTACATCAGGAAACCGGCTTTTGATGCAAAATTATGTACCCACAGCCTCCTTTCCTAACCCCATATCTAGGCAAAAATCATGCCCTACATCACTGACAGTATTGCACTTGTTCAATATTGCACTCACATGCCATCAGACTACATTTGTGCTTCAGCATCTGGAGTGGAACTTAAATCCATGACCTTCTGACTCGGAAGCAATAGACAGTGCTGTCAGTGAGCCACAATCAGGCGATTGCGGCAACCACGGCTGATCAACATACACTGATTCTTGCTAGAAGCACACGTGGTTTGATGTTAGGGCAGAATTTTGTAGGAAGAGTATTCACTTGATTCACATACAATATGAAAATGGCTTGGTGGAGGGTTACTTTTAATTTTTTCCCCATCCCAATCATGACAACAGCTATTTAAAATATCTGGTCAGGAAAAAAAATGACCAAATCCTCAATATTATTTCCTCATTCAATTGCTGCAAAATTTCTAGCTGCACTGTGGTCCTTTCAGGTGCTTTTATTGGACGTTTCTCAAGATCTACAAGATATAGAGGGTAATCTCTAGCACTTCTGAATTTTGAAGCTCTGCACCTGGTGTAACAGACACCAAAAGGCACCTAATTTATCAAACATACATTTTCTTAAATTTAGAACTTTTAGTTTTAAGGAATGCTTTTGGGTCTGCAAACCACAATTAGAGGAGCATTTTTAAGTGAACTGAAAGTAGAAGCATCTACAGCTTCTTCATTTACAGGTTTATCTGCAGAGAAGATTCAATATAAAGAACCAACAGAAACAGAAGCCACACTATAACGCAAATTTTAGCAGTTGATTTTCACAGTAGCCTTCAGTTCACTTTACTGCTTGCTTTCCAAGTTACAGACTTTCATCATAAATAACAA
Source organism: Carcharodon carcharias (assembly GCF_017639515.1). Taxonomy (NCBI): domain Eukaryota; kingdom Metazoa; phylum Chordata; class Chondrichthyes; order Lamniformes; family Lamnidae; genus Carcharodon; species Carcharodon carcharias. The sequence goes on along the minus strand of NC_054484.1, from coordinate 95,652,875 downwards.
CCTATTCTCTTACTATCTTCCCATCCTGTCCTTTCACATGCTTTAGTGGATAAATGGAATGCAGGTCTAGTATGGAGCCACAGAAATTTGTAAGGTCCCAGATTCAATTCTCAGTTTCAGACTACAGTAGGGCTAAAGATGCTAGAAGAGATCATTCCTGGGAGTGGGGAGTAGGAAAAGTAGGTATATTTGCAAGGGCCCTTCCTCCTGATCACCCTAGATCACCTTTGCTGCAAGTGCTCTTCTCTGGATGTTGGCTCAAATTAGAAATGGATTAGATGTGATGTTTTTCAAAATGAAATGCAAGATTCTGAACTTAGCATAGCCAACAATTGTGGTGCTACATGCAAGTATGTAGGAACATACAAATTAGGACTTAGGCCCCTCGCGTCTGCTCTGCCATTCAATAAGATCATGGCAGATCTGACGGTAACCTCAAATCTGCATTCCCACCTACCCCCTTGCTTATCAAGAATTTATCTACCTCTGACTTAAAAATATTCAAAAACTCTGCTTCCACCACCTTTTGAGGAAGAGAGCTCCAAGGACCCTGAGAAAAAAATTCTCCTCATCACTATCTTAAAACGAGTGACCCTTTTTTTAAACTGTGACCCCTAGTTCTAGATTCTCCCACAGGAGGAAACATCCTCTCCACATTCACACTGTCAAGACCCCTCAGGATCTTATGTGCCTCAATCAAGTCACCTCTTACTCTTCTAAACTCTGGCGGATACAAGCCTAGCCTGTCCAACATTTCCTCACAAGACAACCTGCCCATTCAAGGTATTAGTTTAGTAAACCTTCTCTGAAATGCTTCCAATGCACTTACATCCTTTCTTAAACAAGCAGACCAAAATTGTACACAGTACTGCAGATGTGGTCTCACCAATGCCTTATACAATGGAAGCATAACCTCCAACCTTCTGACTTGCCAGCCATCTTTATCTCGACACAACGGGGCTAGGGAAAGGAAAATTCAGCCATTGTCACCCACTTGTTAACTCTAATCAGTGATTCCTGCTCGAAAGTACATGGATAAATGTTAGGATTTAGACAGTCATGATGTCTCACATGATGAACAAACTACTGATAGACACCAACTAGGCTCCCAACTGAAGAACGGTCTCTTAGGGGAGAATAGTTGGAGCCTGTCAAGTCTTGTATAACAGCTGTTGAGTGTGTAGGGGAGGAATTGGGGGGAAAGGTTTAAGGCCCTGCCAGTAATTAAATGGAAATACAAGGATTCTTGTGTATGCACAGACACTGTGCTTAATCTTTGCTTTGTACAAGGCCTTCCTCTTTCTTTCTCTATTCGCCAACCCGTCATTTCCTCTCAATTCTGAAACAGTAAGTTGTGCATTGTATGAAAGGATAATGTGCTCTTAATAGAAACTAACAGGGAACTAGAACTATTTACAGAACAGAGGGTATTTATTTAGCAAAACTGCATTGTTTCCAAACTTTTTTTGAAAAGAGCTACACGTAGTTTTGATAGTACACAGGGAAGTACTTGAAGATGCAAGCAGTACTCCCCAGGGATCTGTACTGGGGCCTCAGCCTTTCACCATATTATATTTATATATAATATATAAATGGCTTTCATGTCACACATTTCCTCATTTTGTCACTTGGACAATGGCTATCCAATACACGCGGAATGAGGTGGCACCACAACATTACACCCTCCACCACACACAGTTCCTGCGATACAAATATCATAAGTTACAATCACACAAAAAGTCTGGCAAACAGCTAAAGCCTAAACAAACAGGGGTGGAGATGATTTATACTTCCAAAAGATAGGATGCACAAAACAAAATGTATGCAGTTCATTCAGTCTACATTGATATGTGTCAGCCGTGACTTAGCTTGTAGCATATTAGCCTCTGAGTCACAAGATTTTAGGTTCAAGTCCTACTCCAGAGCTTGAGCACAAAAATCAAGGCTCACACTCCAGTGCAGTACTGAGAAAGAACGGCATTGTCGGAGATGCTGTCTTGTGGATTGTTAAAGCAAGGCCCCATTAGACTGCTCGGGTGGGTGTAAAAGATCCCAAAGCTCTATTTCGAAGAAGAGCAGGAAAGTCCTGGCCACTATTTATTCCTCAAACAACATCAAAAAGTTTATCTGGTCATTATTGCCTTGTTGTTCTTGTGAGTTTGCTGAATGTAAATAGAATTTAGTAAATAAGCAATCCCACAACCAATGGATCACATCTAAGCTCTGTAGTCCTACTACATCCATTCATGAATGGTGGTGGACAATTAAACAACTAACTGCAGGAGGAGGTGCCACAAATAACCCCATCCTCAATGATGGAGGAGCCAAGCACATCAGTGCAAAAGACAAGGCTGAAGCATTTGCAAACATCTTCAGCCAGAAGTGCCAAGTTGATGACCCACCTCAGCCTCCTCCTGAGGTCCCCAGCATCACAAATGCCACAATCTTCTGCCAATTTGACTCACTTCACATGATATCAAGAAACTACTGAAGGCACTGGATACTGCAAAGGCTATGGGTCCTGACAATATCCCAGCAATTGTATTGAAGACTTAAGCTCAGAAATTATTGTACCGCTGGCTAAGCTGCTCCAGTACAGGCCCAACATTGGTATCTACCGTCAATGTGGAAAATTGCCTAGGTACATCCTATCCTTGAAAAGCAGGACAAATCGAACCTGGCCAATTACTGCTCCTTCAGTCTTCTTTCGATCATTAGCAAAGTGATGGAAGGTGTCATCGACAATGCTATCAAGCAGCCCTTACACAGCAATCACTTGCTCACTAATGTTCAGTTTGGATTCTGCCAGGGCCACTTGGCTCCTGGCCTCATTACAGCCTTAGTCCAAACATGGACAAAAGAGCTGAAGTCAAGAGGGGAGGTGAGAGTGACTGCACTTGCCATCAAGGAAGAATTTGATCGAGTGTGGCATCAAAGAGCCCTGACAAAATTAAGTAAATGGAAATCAAGGGGAAAACACTCCACTGGCTGGAGTCATACCCAGAACAAAGAAAGATGGTTGTGCTTGTTGGACAAGCACCTCAGACCCAAGACATCGCTGCAGGAGTTCCTCAAGTATAACATCCTAAGCCCAACCATTGAGAGCTGCTTTACCAATGACCTTTCTGTCACCATAAGGTCAGAAATGGGGAGGCTCGCTGATAATTGGAAAATATTCAGTACAATTTGTAATTCCTCAGATACTGAAGCAATCCATGTCCAAATGCAGTAAGACCTGGACAATATTCAGGCTTGGGCTGATAAGTAGCAAGTAAAGGTCATGTCGCACAAGCGGCAGACAACGACCATCTCCAACAAGAGAGAATCTAACCACTGCCCCTGGACAATGAATGGAATTACCATTGCTGAATCCCCCACTATCAACATCCTGGGGAGTCACTATTGACCAGAAACTGAACTGAACTAGCATTTAAATACTGTGGCTACAACAGCAGGTCAGCGACTAGGAATTCTGAGCTGACTAATTTACCGCCTGGTTCCCCAAAGCCTGCCCACCATCAGCAAGGCACAAGTCTGGTGTGTGATTGAATACTTTCCACTTGCCTGGATGAGTGCAGCTCCAAACATACTTGTGAAGCTTAGGAGGGGGAGACGGTGGTGTAGTGGTATTGTCACTAGACTGGTAATCCAGAGACCCAGGGTAACACTGTGACGATGTGGGTTCGAATCCCACCACAGCAGATGGTGGAATTTGAATTCAATAAATGTCTGGAATTAAAAGTCTAATGATGACCATGAAATGATTGTCATAAAAGCCCATCTGGCTCACTAATGCCCTTTAGGGAAGGAAATCTGCTCATCTAGTTGATTCTTTTAAAAAAAAGCCCTGTGAACAAGGGCAATAAATGCTGGCTTAGCCAGCGATGCCCACATCTCTGGTCTTCACCACAGATAGCACAGACCTGCAGAACCTGCTCAACTCAATCTGGATAACAAATATTATCTCCAAGAAACATGAGCAGCTGCAAAAGCTTATTCTCAGCTTCTGGATCTGGGCACTGCTTTCTTCAGTCTTTTTCAACTTGCCTGTACTGTATCAGTGGACTCAGCAACTTGTACTATTCAGCGTCCATTTATACCTTTTAAATAGGTTCAGTTTGCCAGAAGTTTTGGTTCCCAAGCATCAGTTTGCTTTTGTTTTCTTAGAAACCAGAAGGGTCAGCTTCTTTTCTACGTTTACCTGTTCTGTTCCCTTTTTGTTCCCTTTTCAGTTCTCTGTTTTAGTTAGGGTCCATCTCAAAAACACACAAGGTGAAGTTAAAAACATGGATACCCTCACAGCATATATATTCAATCCATGTGGATATGTACCTACAATTGATACAAGATTTTTTCAGACTCCAAGCCTCAGCAGCTTTTCTGATATTATTAAAAATATATCCAAGAGATCTAAAAATGTATAAACAATTAGGTCCTGTTGGATAACTGAATGTGATAGAACAGCACAAGAAGCAAAGTTATGAGTGTACCAAGTTCTGGAACCCAGTTGTTGGATGAATATCATCCCCAGCAGGTGCCCTACAGGTAGCCTCCACTTACCCCACTTGCAGCTGCAGTAAAAACTTAATTAGGTGAGTCAAACACTGAGACCCAGATTTTTGCTCCCGAGGCAGGTGCCCAGAGTGGGGAAAATTTCGAGTTTGGTGAGCCTGTTTCAGGACAAACGGCCCCGAATGGGTGGATTTTCATTCCGGAGATAGGTGCGTGATGGAGTTGAGTCCATTGCCCCGGAAACACTTCAGATGCAGCCATAGCGGCTGCCAAGTGCCGAGGTGGGCTATTGATAAGGCCCATTTTGGTGCTCTCAGGCTTTGACCCAGTTGTATTAGTAGCTGTTAAGCCTTCTAGTCCTCACCCCTCATAGCCCCTCCCCCACCTACCTACCCATGGTCATCAAACCCTCCATGCCAACCTATGCCCCTCTATCCACTCACATGGTCCATCATACCCTCCATGCCAACTTATGCTGCTCTACCCACCCCCATGGCCCCTCATACCTGCCATGCCAATCTATGCCCCCTACCTACCCCACTGCCGCCATACCCTCCACGCCAACCTATGCCCCTCTAGCCCATAGCCCCAATGCCAACTTATGCCCTCTAACAACTAAACTTCACCCTTGTACCCTCCATGCCAATTCATCCAGTATCCACCTTGGTCAGACCTCAGGAACTATGATGAGATGAAATGAATTAAAGTTCTACATATCTATTACAGATTTCACTGTATAAAAAACTCATTGATAAAAGCCCATTCAATACATTTAAATCTCTTCAGTATTTAAATCCTTAAAAATACATTTGTATTCATAGTCCCAAAGACAGCTAATACCTCAATAACCTCCTGAAGCTGTCAATCAAACTGTGAATTTACAGGTCCCCCACTGTGATAAAAATAGGTTGTGGAAACGGTCAGGCAGTAATAATATTATAATGATAGCCCTCAGGTTTACGTCAACAGAATTTTTCAACTCAGAGGCACAGTTGGGTTTTTTCCCCAAAATTTAAAGAGCAGGGGATTTAAATAACTTGACACCTTGACAATTCCACAGATCTTATCCACCTTTTAAGTGCATTGATGTCTAATTTTAAAAATCATAAGTCACACTACAGGAAACGGACCTCGCCCCAGCAAAAATGGGATCTGTGAGAACTCAGCATTAAGCTCAAATGGCCCTGCTGGGTTAGGGTTTCTCCTGTGTATGAATCACATCCATCCCCCTTTCCCCATCCATCTCCCCCACCCCTAGAGAAAATAGGATCCGTTGGAAATGGGGACGGAACTTCTGGATCCGGTGCCATTTTGGCTTAGGCACGGAGTCTCCATGACTCAGTGAAAACCTGGGCCTGGATATTCAGTGCAATGGAGGTCTGTCTCCTGCTTGTGCACATAGATGTTTACCCTGCAGTCAGCAATGTAATTTCAGCCCATACAAAGCTATACTTAAACATGGTTTCCCTAGATCCATCAATATATTCAGAGGGTGAGTTTTGCAGGAGCTATCACATCATGGAATGCATGATCGTGCCTTTATGTAGCACATTTTATGAACATTTTACATTCAATGAATAAATTACAACATTCAAAGTAATAATTTTGCAATATTTTGCTACAGCTTGTCACGACAGCCCACCTGATGTAGGAACGAGTGACCGACAACCTGCAACTTCACCACGAGCATGCTGAACTGTTTAAAGAGGATGCATTTTCAAAAAAGAAACAAGAAAATACTCTTGTTACGGAAAGGTGGGGGTTTAATTTAAACAGCCCTGATTTCTCCTTTCACCACTCATCTGTCATGAGAAGGTAATTTTCATAATACTTTCCTGGTTTATGGGAGGTTGCATTGTTCTGTTTGTGTGTGTGATTTAATTACATTTTGTAGCCAAGCAGGCTGCAAGTTGAAGTTATCAAAAGAAGTAAGGTGTAAAAGTGTCTTCAATATGCGAATGAGTAAACATGGTTAGGGTCTTAGCATGCAAGGTATGAAGGGAATTTATGTTTTTAGATAGATGAAGGGGATTTAAATTGTAACAACATGATAAGATTTATAAGAAAGGTAAAGTCCCAAAGAAATAGGGAAACAATGGAATTTACATATTAAAAGGGATAAAACATATGTAAAGGAGAATGAGGCTATGGGTCAAGGGAAGGCATTGTAAGATCTAACAGAAGTGTGAGAAGCCTCCAGTTTTTGTGTATAAACCTGCTGTCTCCAGAAACGGAAGCTGGAGAAAGCCATTTTGAATTCCACTGTCCAAGATATTGTGTTAATTTGCTGGATCTGTTTAAAATCTAAACATCTATTTTTGGACCGTTGCATTAAAGAGGGAGTAACTTGGAGCCAGGTTATTTAGGGATTTTAGGAGTTCTTATAGTAGTAATTTGTAGGCCTATGTATGTGCTTGAAACCTTTCCTATTGTTAATAAATATTTTAATTTTAACTTTTAAAAAATTCTCTACAGTCGTAAGGGACTTATTAGTTCCGAATTCAGTGCATGCATCTAGAAATAAATACAAATTGCAAAACCATTGTAATTGTGGGATCAAGTGTCCATTATGGATTTGATCCACCTGGCACACATCATCTGCAGCAAGGTGTTTTGATTTTGCCCTTTATAAGCGGTGGAGTATTTCCCAACCCCTCAGTTCTGGCGTGATCCAATTTCTATTAATAACCTCACAGCAAACACACCTGTTCTTTAAATTTTGAAAAGAAAACCCAGCCTCGCCTCAGAAAAATTCTGTTGACATAAGCTCAAGGGCTATCATTATAGTATTATTACTGCCTTCCACAATGTATTATTATCACAGCGGGGGATCTGTAAATTCACAGTTTGATTGCCAACTCCAAGAGGTTATTAAGGGATTAGCTGTCTTTGGTGTGGGACTATGAATACAATTTTTTTTAAGGGATTTGGTAAACTCAGAGGGGTAGCTTATTCACATACACACAAACCATGTCACTACATAGCCCTCAGTGTATACATACAATAAAAGGACAGATAGAGAAAGAAAGAGTTACTGGGCAAAGACCACAGAGCAAAGACTTATTGTTTTACATGAGTCTAGAGTTCAGAATCAAACTAAACTAACAGGAAACAGAAAGTTGGGATAAATAGGTCACTTCAGGTTGGCAAACTGTAACTAATGGGGTGTTACAGGGATCAGTGCTGGGGCCTCAACTATTTACAATCTAGGTTGATGACTTGGGTGAAGGGACTGAGTGTACTGTAGCCAAATTTGCTGATGATACAAAGATAGGCAACAAAGTAAGTTATAAGGAGGACACAAAAAGTCTGCAAAGGGAAATAGATATGTTAAGCAGGCAAAAATTTGGCAGCTGGAGAATAATGTGGGAAAATGTGCAGCTGTCCACTTTGGCTGGAAGAATGTAAAAGTAGAATATCATTTAAATGGAGAGAGACTGAGGATATTGCATTGAGAGGGATCTAGCTGTCCTTATAGATGAATTACAAAACGTTAGCAGGTACAGCAAGTAATTAGGAAAGCAAATGGTGTGTTGGCCTTTATTGCAAGGGGGGTGGAGTATAGAAGCAGAGAAATCCTGCTACAACGGTATAGGGCATTGGCAAGGCCACGCCTAGAGAACTGCATATATTTTGGTCTCTATTTAAAGAGGGACATACTTGCAATGGAGGCAATATACTTGCGCAGAAATTCACTAGGTTGATTCCTGGAACGAAGTGGGTGTCATAAGAGGAATATTGGGTAGGTCTAGCCTATGTTCATTGGAATTTAGAAGAATGACAGGTGATTTTATTGAAACATACAAGGTTCTGAGAGGGCTTGACAAGGTAGTTGTTGAGGGGATGTTTCCCCTTGTGGGAGTCTAGATCTGGGAGGCACAGTTTCAAAATATGCAGCCTCCCATTTAAGACAGCGATGAGGAGGAATTTCATCTCGCTGAAGGTTGTTAATCTTTGGAATTCTCTACCTCAGAAAGCAGTGAAGGCTGGGTCATTGAATATATTCAAGGCTGATTTTTGATCTATAAGGTACTGAAGGGATGGGGGGGGAGGCAAGCAGGAAAGTGGAGTTAAGGCCACAATCAGATCAGCCATGATCTTAATAAATGGCAGAGCAAGCGTGAGGGGCAAAATTACCTACTCCTGCTCTTATTTCTTATTGTCTTGACCAATTAATATCCCTCAACCAACATCACTGAAACAGGTAACCTGGTCATTTAGCCATGAAAGGAGTAAAACACAGATTCACCAGAATTCTACCAGGGATCCATAAATTGAATTAGGAGGAGAGATGACAAAACCCAAGCTTGTATTCCTTGGAGTAAGTTAAGAAGTGAATTAATTGAGGATTTTGAAAAGGACTGATAAGGTGGATAGAAAGAAACTTTTTTTTCCTGGGGGATGTATTTAGGACAAGAAACATAATCTTAAAATCAGCAAAATCATTCAGGAGAGAAGCTGAGAAACACTTTCACAGAGAGTGGAAAAACCATGGAATACTCCACAAACAAAGGTAGTTGGTAATTGAATTAATAATTTTAAATCTAAGGGCAATAGATTTTTACCTGCCAAGGGTATTAAAGGATATGCAGTGAAGAGGGGTGGATAGAGCTAGGATTCAAAACAGTCATAATCTCACTGAATAGCAAAACAGGCCTGAAGGGCTGTAAGACATCTTCCTGTTCCTACTTGCCACATTGCTGTTTATGTGACCTTGTTGTGCACCAAAATGGCTACTATGTTTTGCTGCTTTAAAAAAATGTCTACGCTTCAAAAGAACCTAACTGATTGTTCAGTCCTTTAGAACATTACTGCTTTTTAAAAAATTATTTGTTCAGGATTTGAGCATTACTGGCAAGGTCAGCATTTGTTGCCCATCCCCCAATTGCCCTTGAGAAGGTTGTAATGAGCCGACTTCTTGAACCGCTGCAGTCCACGTGGTGTAGGTACACCCACAGTGCTGTTAGGGAGGGAGTTCCAGGATTTTGACGCAGTGATAGTGAAGAAATGGCGATACAGTTCCAAATCAGGATGGTGTGTTGGAGGGGATCTTGCAGATGGTGGTGTTCCCACGCATCTGCTGCCCTTGTCCTTCTAGGTGATAGAGGTCAAGGGTTTGGAAGGTGCTGTCGAGGGGACCTTGGTGAGCTGCTGCAGTGCATTATGTAGGTGGTACACACTGTTGCCACTATATGCCAGTGGTGAAGAAAGTGAATATTTAAGATGGTGGATGGGGTGCCAATTAAGAGACCTGCTTTGTCCTTAATGGTGCAGAATCTCTTGAGTGTTGTTAGAGCACCCAAGCAAGAGGGGAGTATTTCATCACACTCCTGACTTGAGCCTTACAGATGGTGGACAGGTTTTGGGGAGTCAGGGAATGAGTTACCCATTATAGAATTTCCAGCCTCTGACCTGCTCTTGTAGCCACAGTATTTATATGGCTGGTCCAGTTCAGTTTCTGGTCAATGGTAACCCTCAGGATGTTGATGGCGGGTACTTCAATAACTGTGATGTTATTTCCACTTCTGACCTTACGATGGAGGTAAGATAGATGATAAAGCTGTTGACGATGGCTTGCTTTAGGACACTAACCAGAGGAGTGATGCCCTGGGGATGAGATGATTGGATATAAATGCAAGGTTTTTTTTTTTACTTTAAACCAAACATGGATACAGATACCCAAGTCGATTAGAATCAATTGGGAAGGCATTATTTCATCCCAGGGCCATCCAAGTGTTCACAAAGTTGTTTTGGGGTGGGGGGGGAAGAAGAGTTGGGGGCGGCAGGATTGGGAATGGAATGTCCCTTCACTTCAAGTGTGAATGGAGTTAGTTTCAAAAGCATTTGACAAGTGTTGTAGTGGATTTCCTTAGCAGCTTTTTTTAGGGGTCAGGAAACAAATTCCAGCTTCCTGTGGAGACAGGAAGCAGAGGACAATACCCACATGTGGGCAGAGAGGATTAGCAGGCTGACGAGGATGGATTGCAAGAGAGACTGAGTTTAGAAAATTAGCTATAAATCAAAAAAAATAAACCACTGATGGTTTGGACTGTACATTATTTTTATATTATGTGAAGATAATTTGTACCGATTGAGCACAGTGAGTTTAATGATTTATTTTTTAGATCTGGTCATGGGATATGATCTTCTCTGACTTCAGTTTTACTTGGCCACGCTCAGGGGCAGCCACTCTCACCTCACATCTGGAATTCAGCTCTTTCAGCCAGATGTTGTCAGGGTCCAAAGCCTTTGCTGCATCCAGGGTCAGATTGTATTGGAATATAATTCCGCTGCTGTTGGTCCATAGTGTTATGATAGGACAGGAGGTATTTGCCAGGCTGATCAAATCCCAAAAGGAAACTTGGCCACGCTATCACAACGATTTTGCAATTTGTATTTATTACAAGGTTTGTGCACTGAAGTCAGAAGTAATGAGTCCGCTGCCATCTTTAGAGATTTTAAAGATTAAATTAAAACATTTTTTAACAATGAAAACTTAAACACACAAAACTACAGTTGGACAGTTATATATAGCTTTATAACAGTTCTCACCAGATTTCTACTTAACTAAACTCCCAAATACACATCCCTTTCAGGCAACACGCCAAATAGATTCTTAATCTATAAAACATTCAGCAATCTTACTACAAGCACCCACTGTTGCTGTAAGGGAGGTATTTCACAGCTTCTTTCTCCCTCCCACTCGACAATGGAACTCCAAAGGCTTTTAGCAAAACCTTGGAAGAACAAACTTCTCCAGGGTGGCTACAGGCTTTTTCCCACAGGTCTGTTCACAGCACATCTTTCAAGATCTCACAATGCCACACCCCACACAGCTTTCCATCTTTCTTTAAATATATTTTCTCCCTTTTGATCTATAGATCCCATTGTTTCAACATTTTTTTGGAAGTTATTTTTCCCAGAGTATAAAAGTCTTTCTTGTTGTCATTATGGCCAGTACTTTTGGGAAAATAAACTTAATAAATTTGCTTTATTTATCTTGCCAGTTGTCTTATCATGTCCCTTTGAAAATCAAACAGCCTCTTAACTCTCAAGGGCAACCAGGGATAGACAATAAATGCTGGCCCAGCCAGCGAAGCCCACATCCCATGAATGAATAAAGAAAATCTTATTTAAAAAATGCAAATTCCACTCACATTCAGTATCTGCTGAGACTTCATCCTAGTTTACCCATCTCCATTTCAAACACCTGTTTTACACCTAACCCCTTTTGATGATTCAAAACTTGCAGTCTGACTGTCTGAGTTTAATTAAACTAGATGCACACACAGTCTCCATAAGCCTGCTTCGGTATCCCACAGTAATATTAGGGGAAAAAAAATTTCCTTTACAGTAGCACTTCATGGATGTCTAATTTAGAGTTGTTAGGTCTGTTCCAAATCTCTCATTTAGCAGGTAGTGCCATACATGATTGATAATGTCCTCAGGGTGAAGACAGGACTACATCTTGACAAGGACAGTGTGGGGATCACTCTTAACAATATTATCAGGCTTGGAGGTTCTCACCAACAGAGCATTAGCATGGCAGAAAATGTTGTATCTGCAACAGGTAGACAGGTGAGGACAAAGTCAAGTAGATTTTTCCCCTTATGTTGGTTCTCTCACCACATGCTATAGGCCCACTCTGGCAGATATGTTCGTCAAGACCTGGCCAACTCAGTCAATAGTGGTGGTACTGAGCCTCTCTTGGCTAAGGGCATTGAAATCCCTCACTTAAGTACAGTCTGTGCCCTTACAACCCTCAGTGCTTCCTCCAAATTTATTGCATTGATTCACCAGTTGAAAGAAGGTGGTACGTGGTGATCAATAGGTTTCCTTGCTCATATTTAATCTGATGCCATGAGACTTCATGGGATCAAAGTCAATGTTAAGGACTCAACATTCTGAGCAATACCAGAGATTGTTCTCCTTAGGCCAGAGAAAGTTATTCAGATAGAAGTAAGCAAAACTATAAGGGGTAATGATAGAGTAAATAAGGAGAAACTTTTTCCACTGGCAGGGTTGGCAATAACCAGAGGACACAAATTTAAGTTTTTTTTAAGCAGCGAGTTGCTATGGTCTGAAATGCATCACTGGAAAAGATGGTGGAAGCAGATTCAGTAATAACTTTCAAATAGAATATGTATTTTATATATATACATATCTCTCTCACTACAATACCGTTATGACCTTGATGGGAGGGGTGCGCAATTTATCTAGCCCCACTATTCCACAGGTCGCACCATTAGTTTAAAAGTTTAATTCACTAACCAAAATAGCCTATTATATTTACCTTCACTACTGTTAGACCCCGAATAAAAGAGACTTTAACCCAGCTTCTTTCAATAAAATTAGAATGATTGGTTTATTATAAAACAAAGCTTTTTTAAAAACAAGTTGCAAGAACTGGTTAACGCACAATTGTAATCCGTACGTATAACTATCTATCCCATTTAAAATTCCCCAACACACACACAATCAAACGAAAGGACAAAGAGATAGGGTCCATGAGGAAATGGGCTTTGAAGAATAGATTTTATTTTTAAAAAGGATAAAGTTCACAGGGTTTCAGAGCACCCTCATGTGAAGACAGATCATTAGCCCCAGTAGAGGCCTGGAGGTTCTCGCCAACAGAGTTTCAGCATGGCAGAAAATAGAGCTTGATCAATCCTTCCTGCCTCAACCTCTTTGGTTTCCAAATACAGGGAAGTTCCACTGAGATGAGGATTCTTAGCTGGATGCTGACAATCACAGTTTCAAGGGGGGGAAAAGAGTGCTTGAGCTGGGTAGCTTTTCCCTTTTGCAGTTTATTCCGAACAGAATTCAAAAAAACAAGTTCAAACTTAAAGCTCATCTCTGTCATGTGATTTCCAATAAATCACTAGCCTTTGTCTTTAAACCATTTTTTTCCTCATTCATTAAAATGATTGCAGTGCCAAGAAGCAAACAGCTCCGCCCCTCAAATGCCATGCTGGTCAGATGATTTCTTGGAAAAGGCATGCTTGCTTCCAGTCCAAAGATTAACTTATGAACTTTCTTTAAAAAATCCAGTTCAGCTTCAAAGTGTTCAGATAATGCAATGTCTATTTTAAAAGAAAATAGTGTCCTGAAATATATGATTCTAACAATACATACATACACATGCAAAAAAGAAAGCTTTTCAGGGTTGGGGGAAAAAAGAGGGGAAGAAGGAAATGGGGCTAATTGAATAACTCTTCCATAAAGCCGGTTCAGGCACAATGAGCTGTATGATTGTATGATACATGTATAATCAAGTGCTTCAATGGATTTCTGATTGACTTTGTCATTCCTCCTTTTTTCCCTACTCTATCTTGCCTCAAGCGCTCAATTGAGAGAAAAATTAAACAAGTTGAAATTACTCTACTCTAATGCCCCTAAATCAAACCCCCAAACTGCTAGTCCACCATCAACTTTGCTGACCTGTGTTTGGAAGAGGCCTTAATGTTCAGCTGCTTTTCCTTAATTACAGAAATTCCTTTTTGTGGTACAGTTCAAGAAGTCTCACACAGTGCTAAAATAAGACACAATAGTGTATATTTTCTGATTGGGCTATTTTTAATCACTATTTTAATATCTTTGGCCCTCTCAGGTGACTTTTTTCAAATCTCAGGAATAGCCTTCATCTCCTTATACTAGTTGTCACCCTTTGGATTGCAGTATTTCCTCCCAAGAATGCAAATATGTTCACAACCTGCTCATGATCAAAGACTAGATCACAAGACACAGAAAGCTCCTGAATCTTAAATTGATTTAGTGCTATTAATACACGAGAGGTAACTGAACATGATTACTCTGGAATACTGTCCCGGAAACTGACAGAACTTGTTCCTCTTCAAACAATGCCATAGATTTATACGCTATAAAATGAAATAGCCATTGTAATGATATTAGTAATATTACTAAGTATGCCAAGGTTTGCCTGATTTGAATACAAGACATAAAATAAAAGGTTATTTACTATGTAAAGTTGCTTTTGGCCGATATGTTTCGTGTCTATTGAGGGTCCCTACAGCATCGGATGTCCTGGGAGCCACTTTGCACCCAAACACGGAACTTCTGATATGCTAGAAATGGCTCCAGGGGAGTTCTCACAGATGGTCCTGTTGGGACTAGTGCATAAACTTGGGCAGTCTGCCCTATACTAGTACTTACACTGTTCTACTTAGAGCTGTTCCAAGCAAGCATAAAGCCTGTTCAGGAGTGCAGCACTAAGTAAATCAAGTAAAGTGTCAAAGCACTCCAGCAGCCATGGCACCCCCGATACTGCTCACTATCCCCTATCAAAACCGCCCCCCCCCCCACCCTCCGTAATTGCTCACCCTCCTCCTGCACCCCCATACAGCTCACCCCCCACCCCACAACCATGACACTGCTCACCCCACCATATCTGGAATCCTCAGCTCCTTAGTCTGGCAATGTTGGAGTAGAGTCAGCATTGTTGAGGGCACTGGTGAGCAGTGTAGTGGAAGTAAGCAATGTCAGGAGGGATGGACACTATCAGGAGGGGAGGTGGTTGAGAGGAGAGAAATTCTAGAATAAAAAGCAGACGACAGCGACATTTAAAAACACTGAAATTCAATGAACTGAAGCCGGACCTCAAAGGTCATGTCTTCTGTTAATTATGACAAAATGGGCATGGGCCTGGCTTCTCTGCAATGCGCATCGCAACAAGGCCACCTCAATCACCTCAGTGATAGATCCAAGCTGGAGTCAGGACATGAAGGTTCTAAGGCTCCAGCATAAAAAGGTAAGGCCACAGTTTTAAATGGAGTCAGAGGCATGCGCTCCCACTCTGCTTGCTGACTGGAAGACCTGGGTCATTGACGTAGGCAGCACCAGCTTTTACACAAATATCGTTTAAGCTGTGATCTATTTTTATGAAATTATCACACCCAGTTCAAGTAGTTATCAGCAGAAAAGCCTTTCCAAATTTGCAGATCTTTTTTTGAAAAGAATGTAACCTTCATTCAGCATAAGCTATCTTAAGCCTTACTTGTCTGTCAATGCCCTGATAACTGCTTTGAGTATAACTAACAACCAGTCACTGCAGTGTTAACCTTTATATGAATTTAGGCACTCTGAGATGTAGAGATTCAATGGTGGAACAATGTCATAATAGAATAGATCCATTTGTAATTGAACGTTCAGGAAGCTGTTCAGTATAGGTTAATGATACATCCAAGCTGATGTAAAGAAAGATCTTCACATCACTGGACCACAAACAGTTAAAATTCTCTGAATTTGTTGTACATTCTTCTATTTGGCCATGCTAAACCACATTGCACAAACAGACCTCTCTGAAGGTACAGAATATGTAACCACACAAAACAACATGCTGTAAAACATCTCCACTAGAACATTAACAGAATTACCTGGAAAAACTCAGCAGGTCTGGCAACATTGGCGGAGAAGAAAAGAGTTGACGTTTTGAGTCCTCATGACCCTTCAACAGCCATCTGTATTTCATAGCCCAGGCTGGCCAACCAGAGTCTACTCATCTGCTCAGACAAAGGGCTCCACAATCTTCCTTTCAATTCATAATGGTTGAGACATTTAACAATCTCAGGGACCCAGGCGAGGGATGCACACCCTTTGTCACAGACACTGGAGGTGGGAGTCATGTGACATGGACCTCTGGTTTGCAAAATCAGTAATATTGCCTGGTGGAACTGCAAAGTCAGTCTGTTTACCATCCTACAAGCAGCTGCAAAGAAAAAGAGCTCTACCCAGGTTGAACACTTGGCACCATCTACACAGCTTCTACTGGAAAGCATGTACCACTGCCCGCAAGACTGAATTGTCTTTACATGTCTTATTTCATCAAGTGACGTTCCTGGAAAAGTGAATTAACCAGCATCAATTTTCAGCTCACAGACCTATGAAGGAATATATCTCATTGGACTTTGATTCTGGAGTCTGGAACCCACATGAAATACTATTGCGTTTCTCTGTGCTCTCTGTGTTGTAAATCTTTCTTTTCTCCATCCCTCTTTTACTGTATGAATGCACAGGAGGCGACGTTATGACCTCCAGCGTTTCGAGTGTGCAAATAAAATAACCCTTTGAGTTCATCCTACCTCAAGTTTGCTGTGGGGTTATTAATAGAAAATTGGATCATACCAAAACCTAGGGTTAGGAATTACTATAAAAGGGGAAACAAATCAAAACACCTTTCTATTTATGGATGGGTAATGAAAGGAGAAATTAGTACTCTTTAAATTAACCCCGACTCCTGTCCATAACGCAATGTAAGCGTCAATCAGAAAATGGGACGAGGAAGTCAGTGCATCAGTGTTCCCCATAGTCTCATTAATAAAATGAGAGTCAAGATCTTCAGAACTGCTGCAGACTCCTCTTCTCTAGAAATGATTAACTTATATGTTTGCTACCTCAAACTGTTGAGGTGACAAAAAATGAAATTATAAGTTTCCTTTCCAAGAGCAGAAGTGCTTTATAGTAACATCTGAATTTATGAACTATGTTGAGAAGCGGTTGCCCTTGAGAACGTGATGGTGGATTTGCTTCTTGAACAACTGCAATCCTTTATAGTGAGTAGAGGAACTACAAAATGTTCAACAGGCATCATTTCCTGGCTGCTTCACACATTCATCCCCCATCCAAGCAAGTATCACCTGATTCCTCAACAAAAAGAGTCAACAGACAAGCAGGGAGCATCTGAAATGTTAATTAAGTGTCCAACATTACCCCACTTTGATAAGTGATAAACTGAGCAGTAGGAGAAGCAAAATCCCAAGTTAACCTTCCCTTCCCAGTAGACACGCCTACACTGGCATTGGCACAATATCCAGCTGGTCACCTGGTTGCCTCTCAGCTGGGGAAGGGTGCATTGCTTCAAGGATACCTGAAGAACATGTAAAAAATTAATCATTTATGAGCAAAATATATGAATTAAAAATGCCTTGTACAGAATGAATAAATTGCTTCATGTTTTTGGGCTAGAAACCAGAAGGCTTGGACTAACAAATCCAGGGGTGAATACCAATCCAACTGGGAGGTATATCTGAATTTACAAAAACTAGATCAAAAAGCTGACATCATTAAGTTACCAGGAAGTGGATGGATTGTCACAAAAAAACAAATGGTTCACTCAGGTCTTTTAGAGAAGGAAACTTGCTATCCTAACCTGGCCTGGCCTGTATGTGGCCCCAGCCCTACACTAACAGAGTTGATTTTAACTGACCACTAAATGGACTGGAAGCTATGCAGTTGTATCAAATCACTATAAAGGACTGCAGTTGTTCAAGAAGTAAATCCACCATCATGTTTCCAAGGGCAACCGTGAATGTGCAATAAATGTTAACCTTGTCAGTGATATCCAAATCCTGAGAATATTTCTTTTTTTTTAATCACTGCTTCAATTCTTTCTATCCTATTCTTTACAACTTTTCACGAACAACTCCTGTTTTAAGCCCAGCAATTGATATAACTGACTGTCGTTTTTGGTCCTTATTTAATTATTTTTTTCACAGGACGCGGGCATCACTGGCTAGATCAGTGTTTATTGCCCATCCCTAATTGTCCTTCACTGCATCTTTATACCTTAGTTAAAACTTACAATTAGAGGCAGCATCCCAAATTTCTGGTGAAATACATATCTCCTTTCTCTAAACAGGATGTGGATGCTATAAGTGTGAGATGGACATAGTTCTTTCAGGACCATTCCCTGCCCCAAGGGGTGGCTTGTTGACTGGTACCTTGCTCTTGTAAAAATTATATTAGTGTTGGTACATTGGCTCAGGTGACAAGAAGCCATTCTTGCTGAGGCTTGGAACTGGAGATGATCTGGGTTGATTTTGAAGGCAGAGCCAAAGCAATCAGCTCAGATGACTGATGGCTTTGACCAGCACAGACAAGAAAATAATTAGTGTCAATTGTTTTTTCTGAGGCACTGAACATGTGATTTTGTAAGGTTGTTTGGTATCTCACCAAGAAGTGTGGAGGCTTATGGTTGAACAGTAGTGTTGCAACAAATCCTTAAATCAAAGTTTTGGGTCCTTTAGAATGTTTTAGGTATATTTTAGGCAGATTAAAAAAGTGGTTCCCGGCTCTGGCTGAGGCTATAAAACTTCATTTTGTTTTTTCAACGGAGCTCAGCTGCCACATGGCATGGCGCCGACTCTGGAACTGGGCTGGCCACCATGATTATAGAAACGGATTGCTCTACCTGATCAATGCTCTGAATATTGTTAAACACTAGTTCAGCCTTTGTACTGAATTTTATTTTTTTGTGCTCTGCCTTGCGATCTGGTTAGGTCATTTGACTTTGCAATCGGGGACTTACAACAGACCTCCATGTGCTCTGCTGGAGTCCTTTAGCTGCATAGTGGATTTTCCTTCTACCCTTCCAGCCTCTACGTTTGCAACGGAGCTTCTTTTAAGGCAAGCTCCAGCTGTGTGTCTTCACTCCATGTGAGGTCATTGTTCCTTTAGTTTTTCAATTCCGGGGCCTTTTGCCAGGTTCTCTGGGGTCCTGGGTTCGTCATTTGCTGCCATCATATTGTAAGGTTGTTCGGAGGATTGAAAGACGTCTGGAGGCTTGTGTGGTTTAACAGTAGTGTTTATTTTTAACATACAACTATATACATATTGCCAAGGTGTTGCCCTAAGTGCTACCCTCATGCTGACCTCTCAGACTCTCTCCACACAGTCTACTATCACATAACTCTACATCACAATGTTGGTGATATTGTTCTCCAGTCCCAAATTAAACCATGTTATGCCGAACACCCTTACACTACAGGCACCAGGCCAAACTTTGAGCTAAAGATTGGAAAGGTGCAATTGATGCTGCAGGAATATATACGTGCTGCTGATCTCCAAAGGCATCTCTAGCCGCACAAGTAGTGTGGAATGTGGCAATTCCTAATAATATTGTCTGAAATATATGATTCCCTATCCAGCCTGTATGTTTCTCTGCGACTCTCTGCTTTAGAATCCTTGCAGTCACAACCACCTTACAGAAAATGCAGCCAGTATTGAAGGCGGTGTTGAGTTTAAAATGGATTCACAGCTTAAATGATCATGTAAAAAGGCTTCATGAGTTAATCAATGAGAATGGTCTGCAGCATTCAATGTGGAAGTTAGAAACAGAATGCATGGCATCAGCTTGTGGTTCAGGTAAGGTTGATTGATCTGAGTAACTAGTAAAAGCCCATGGTGGGTGAAAACCAAAAATGGCAATGGTGAAATAGCATATAAAACTTGGCAACTAAAATTTAATAACTGTCAGATCACAGAGAAAAACTTGAACACAGCTCCACTCTTTTTGGACAAGACCAGTAAGTGACTAAACCGCTCCCTTTCCCCAAATTCTCTGCAATTCCTGAAGCTCGTGGATTAGAAACATTACACAATTTCTTTTTTCCCCAGCTTACAGCCTGGGAACAATGAGTTAGTGCTAAACTGTTTTTTAAAGAACAAGAACATTGAATAACTAGTGATTATAACTTTTTTGTAGCGGGAGGCTACTATTGTTGTGAATAATAGGAGAAAATGAACTAAAGCCATTAACCAGATGAGGTGTTATGGAAAGATTACCTGACACGGTGGTCAGAAATATCCCAAAGGATCAATGTTCCATGTGATTCCCTTTGGGACAAAGACATTAAATAAAGAGACAATTTCCTTTTTGCATCTGTTGGGTTTGGGAGGTATGTAGTAGACCATATCTATAGGTACTGTGAGCTTTTGAGCCGAAAAAAAACCTTGGATTCATTAAATTTAACACAAGCCTATGCAACTCTGAACCCACAATATCAACTAAGAATAAACAAATACTTGACCAGCCATCCAATCTCCCAACTTAAGAGACATTAGGGGCAATTTTGACTGGGCGATAATGTAAAATGGGTGATATTGAATCAGACTCCCATTATACATCTCCATTGATTTCATTTCCATTGACAGGTGACTGATCCGATATCACTTGCTAACGCTATCCTTTGGTCAAAATTGCCCGCACAGTGTTCACTAAACTTCTCTAGAAGGTATAATTCAAAATTCAGGTTGGATCAATGAAGCATCAGGCCCTGAAAGATTCGCAGAAAGCTTTTCCAAAAATCTAGGCCTCTGAAATGACCACCCTGCCATACAACAAATGTAAACACAAGAAATGATGGCACAATCCCAAGCATGTAGGGTGATAAAAGTATTTTAATCATCCACAAGAAAAGTAAGAACTCACTGAACTGTGCTTGCTAGTAGTCAGATTTTTCTGTGACTAAAACAATGGCCAGAACATGAGCTTTACACTGAAACAGCTGGAATTCCAACCTGCTTTACAGAGAAACCAGGTATACTTTGTCTCTGGGAGACACACAGTTTACTAATGCCTCATGTCTCCCAACAACCTCCATCACTCATGCTCACTATAGGGACCTACTACTGCATTGCCCTTGATGCTGAAATAGTGTTTGATAGAGAGAGAATCACGTTCTTGGTGCAGACACAACGGGTCAGGTTGCCTTCTGTATTCAAATTTCTACTATTTCTGAGGATGTGCTACGCATAATGCATTGTGGAGAACATGTCATTAAATTCATTACCACCTTTAAAATGAGCATCCATGAATGATTTGACCTTCAAATATTCAGTTTCATGACAGCACTCAGCAGCAATAGCAACTCTCAACCCCAAAATTTTTGCCACGGGGAGCCGCACCCACAGAAACATACACAATGTGTGTTTGCTGCTGCCGAATACAAAATCTTGTTGTACTGAGATCCTCAGTGATGCCACAGAATACTTTGTCTAAATCCTCAATATCACAGCCTGTGTAAAACAATTTAGTTGTAAAATAAACTATACTAAATCAGAGGCCAGCCTGGGAGGTGACAAGGGCATCTCAGCTATCAAAATTTCCCCAGTATTACACTCTACAAAACAAACTTCTTGAGAATATTTAAAAGTATATACCAAAAAAAGGCTCCTTTTAATTTCCGAAGTTGACAGACTCAGCATTGGTGAAAATCTCACACAGCCATAATCCTACACTGCTTCCAAACGCTCACAAGATTGTCAAATGATCTCTGCTGACTGCTGCTGCATCAACAAGTTTCTTGGGGTAGGCCAAAAACAAAAAATAAAAAACAACTTCAATAATTTAAACAAATAGGATGACTCATCCTCCATGCACCCCCATTGCTATTACTAATGGGTGTTATAAGTTCAGGCAATAGAACTATACCCACCAGATCATACTTATGTGGGAAAAAAAAGCATCATCCCCTCCAGAGGGTGAACCTCTCCTACGTTTTCATGCCCATAGACTCCAACTCCTTCTTCCCTCACCATCCAGTAAATTTAATGAGAGGTAGGCCACTACACATACACTGTTAATGGTATAATTCATGCAAAACAATGGCATTCACTGACAGCTCCAGGAGAGCACTCAAATCTTGGTATGGCAGGGGCTTCCAAAGGCCCTAGACAATAGAATCATTAAATCCCCAATATCAGCTGACATAAGCTATAACTGAAACAGCGATATTTTCCATTACTTACAGATCAACATTTTCTAAAACCCAAAACTAAGCAAAGGTCTCCAATCACTTACACAGCAATACCATCAATGTAATTTCTCTGGGATATGTACATATTTGGACAATACAGGTAAGTGAAAGATAGCCTGGGAGAGGAATCCAAACAAGGATTATCCAGAAGTGAGCAGTAAAGTGTGAACAGATTGCTGGGTGTAAATTTAAAAAGAGCCAATATAAAATCAACTTTATACACTCCTCCATCACCTCTACACAACAGCAAACCTGAAGGGAAAAAGCTAAGTGTATATTCAGTACATTTTCTGATCATGCCCAAAGATGAAGTTCCACTGGCAAAAAAGTGTATTGAGAGACTAAAAGATCACCAAGATTCGCCCCAAGTCAAGACTATAAACTCTAACTTTTTGGCCTTTCCACAATGATTATCTTGGAGTGCTGGTAAATTAGAGACTTCTCCCAAATCTAGTCTGACAGTTCACCTCACTGAAGTGGAAGAAAGTGGGTCCTCTTCCCCTGTTCACCTCCAGAAAAGATACACTGAGTCTGAATCAGAAGACATTATTTAAAATCTGCTTCTCACTCTTGGTACATTGTCAACAGTTGGACGGCGTATTGATAACTTCTCCATATAGATCACTTGCCAAGGCAGGGGGAAACATACATTAGCCTATTTACTCGTGGAAGTCCACAAAACTATACTGATGCAGTTAAAAAATCCAATTTTTCTGCAACAGCACAGCAGTCGCCCAAGAACTGAAGGCAGCAGTTCAAGTAGACAAGGTTGTAAAGAAGGCATATGGAATGCACTCCTTCATTGGCAGAGGTATAGAATATAAAAGTAAGGATATAATGTTGGAATTGTATAAAACACTGGTGAGGCCACAATTGGAGTATTGTGTGCAGTACTGGTCATCACATTACAGGAAGGACGTAATAGCTCTGGAGAGAGTGCAGAGGAGGTTTACAAGAATGCTGCCAGGGTTAGAAAAGAGTAGCTACGAGGAGAGATTGGATAGGTTGGGGTTATTTTCCTTAGAACAAAGAAGGCTGAGAGGTGACTTGATTGAAGTGTACAAAATTATGAGGGGAATAGATAGAGTGGACAGCATAAAATTGTTTCCCTTGATGGAGGATTCTAGAACCAGGGGACATAGATTCAAGATAATTGGAAGAAGGTGTAGAGGGGACATGAGGAAGAACCATTTTACGCAGATGGTAGTGGGTGTCTGGAATTCGCTGCCCAAGTTGGTGGTAGAGGCAGAAACTTTAAACTCTTTTAAAAAATACCTGGATCTGCACCTAAAGTGCTGTAAGCTGCAGGGCTATGGGCCGGGTGCAGGAAGGTGGGATTAGAAAGGGCACTTGGGTGTCCTCGGGCTGGCATGGACAAAATGGGCCGAATGGCCTCCTTCTGTGCTGTAACTTTTCTATGGTTCTAATAGAACAAGCTCTGGGACTTCTTTAGCCAGAGCGTGGTGAATCTATGGAATTCATTGCCACAGAAGGCTGTGGAGCCAGGTCATTGAGTGTATTTAAGACTGAGATAGATAGGTTCTTGATTGGTAAGGGGATCAGAGGTTACAGGGAGAATGGGGTTAAGAAACTTATCAGCCATGATTGAATGGCGGAGCAGACTCGATGGGCCGAGTGGCCTAATTTCTGCTCCTATGTCTTATGGGACACAAGCCTTCTCAAACAACTTACTTTCCATTACTCTGTGACGTACACTGAACCATGCTTTCTGCACACTATATGAACAGCTTATAAATCTATGTGTATGTGTGTGTAATAATCAACAACAATCACAATATTATATAAAAAAACAAAAGAGCAAATTCTGCAAGACTAACAAAACAGAATTGGTAGGTAGGCAAAAATAAATTGAAATTGCATTTACACCATAATTTAGCATGAAGCAGTTTTATTTCACACCAACGCTGCAATTATTATTGAAATCAGGACCATACATGACATCAAAGCAAACAGCCGTGAATCTCACTGTTCGTTTTGAGTCAGCTTGTTATCTATCTTACACTCCATAATGTTATCTTTTGTGTGAAGCTGAAATGAGTTCTGAACTTCTCATGTGCGCCATGTGATTGGACCATTGGTATTTCCAAAAATAGAATGGGAAGGAGGTAAAGAGAGGAGTTTGATTTGCCTTTTCCATATTTGCTGAATTTTCATTTGATCAAGATGAGGGAGGTTACACTCCAAGGCATTGTTGGTTCAACTATAATAGGCATGATCTTCATAGGGAAATCAGTTTAAATGCCACCTACAAATGAAGGCTTCTCTGAATATAGAAGTACAAAAAAACACAAAGATACAGACACCATTTCTATCACCAGACAGAAACAAACTTGGCCAGGTGCTTATCAGCATCTTGCTAATACAACTGCCTCATTCTAAAACTCATCTTTTGCCCTGATTTAAAGGGAAGCCAGAGCCATCAGAGAAGCAACAAAGTCATAAACACACAAAGGTTTTATGTTGCAAGCTGAATCAGGGCAAGAACTAATAATTAGGAAGCGAGAGGGAGTTGTTGCGTTTTGGTTGAATCACATTTAATTAAAATACTATATGTAGATAATTCAACATTCTGCCTCATTGTTTAACTTCCCCATTACAATCAAATTGTACAAAAACTGTTGAACCTTGGAGCAAGGAGTGTCAAAGAGCTAGCCTCTTTGAGCTGTTCAACCAAGCTATTGCTTTACATGTGAACTGAGCAAAGCATAACACAAAAGATCGCCTCAATGTAGAAGAAATCTAATGTGTCCTGTGCTTTTAAATTTGCTTGCCTTCAATCCCATATCAATGTTATTGCTGCTCCATACTTTCCTGACTAGCCTTGAACTTCCAATATCCATCTGGGATCCCCTAGACTGAGGATGCAGTGTTGGGTATTGTAAGCCCTGTGCTTAATCAAAGCAGCATTAAAAACAGCTCCAATATATTCCTACAGCTGAAAGAAAAGCTCAACAAGATAATTTTACAACCCCTACCAAGTTGGCTAATATCAACTTGCTAAATGAACAGTGGCTAAAATGGTGCTTGTTCCACAATTGGCATGGGTCTTGTCAATCATAAAACTGTCAGGACCTGCAAAACAAGTCATGGAGTTTAAGGGCCTTTTTATATTAATTTTTTAACTGGCTGGGTTCCAAGAGTCAATGATCAGAACTATGCCCCAGAAATCCAGCTTAAAAGATCATTACAAAAGTGGGTGCTATATTCAGTTAGCAGATAGCTGTACAAGATGACTCCAGCACCTGGTAGCAGCAGCATGGGTATTATGCAATGTAAATGTGGCTAATATATGCATTAATAGTAGAATCATAGAATATTATAGTACAGAAGACCATTCAGCCAAAAAAATCTTTGCTGGCTTTCTGATACTACAAATCCCCTCCCGAGTCTCTCTCTTCCATTTCTTCTTTATAGGGCCAACTGTTGTGGCAATTTCATTAGTCTAGTCAATCGGTCCTCTGCTCCATTGGAGGAAATTGAGGATTTGAATCCTGCAGATGATTTCTCAGGCCGCCCCCTCCCCCATAAACCAGCTTATATTTCACCCCTTTCCTATTTCTACTTAGTTCTGTTGAAGGGTCATGAGGACTCGAAACATCAACTTTGTTCTTCTCCGCCGATGCTGCCAGACCTGCTGAGTTTTTCCAGGTATTTCTGAGTTTTTTTTCTCATCCTCTTTCTCTCTTACCCTTTCCAAATCATCAGATTGTACACGCTGCATGACTGTGTGTGGGGGAGTAGGAAGTTGAGTTCTCAGTATTCTTCCCATTAGAAGCTCACATGGGGCTAAACAATTTTGGAATGGAATTGAACGATAGCTCTGAAGTGCAAGTTGGATGTCATCATTCTTCTTCAGTAATACTTTCACAGTATCCATCCCTCCTTCAGCATCACCATTGGCTTGAGGGTATCTTGGTGAATTGGTAGCATAGGCAAATCCATATGTTGTTGCAAGCTCTCTGATGTATTCATTGGCAAAGGGCAGTCCAATGTCTGAGATTCCATGCATTGCAAAAGTCTCTTTCAACAATAATCACTGCTTCAGAAGCGTGAGCTTGCAGTTGCTTGACTTCTATCCATCTCGAGTCATAGTCTATTACCATCAGGAACATCCTTCCTCTTGTGTTCAAAGAGGTCTATTCCAAGATGTTCCCATGGTCTTTATGGGAAAGAAGATGGCATCAATGGTTCTCTAGTCTGCTGATGATGAATAGCACAAGTAATACAGTTTGATGTCATCTCTTCCAACAACTTTGAGAGCCCTAGCCACCAAACAGAATACTTTGCTCTGGTGCGACATTTCGTGATGCCCCACAGATGAGTAAATCATCAACGACACTGAAGTGTCCTCTCTGATCATAGTAGTGTCTGAGAATGGGATTGTCGACATGTATGCTGGCCATCCTTTGACTCAGTAGTCTCTGACCTGAGCACATTCTTCATCAGATCTCTGTGTACCTCTAATTTCAATTAGTCATTGGCTTGTTGCTGGTAGAGTTGTGGTTGTTGTCGATGCAAATGTTTCTATCTCTTCATTGCCACCAGGATACAGGGCAAAGTGTCTGCTACGGTCTGCTGTTTTAACATAAGAACTAGGAGTAGGCGTAGACAATTCAGCCCCTTGAGCCTGTCCCACTATTCATTACGATCATGGCTGATCGTTTTCCCGGAACATACTCTGTGTTTGCATCAAACCTCATCATTCACAGTCTGAATCGCTGTACTCTTGGAGGCATTTTGCTAATTCCTTAGAATTTAATAGTGTTACTAAGGGTTTGTGAACTATCTCCATTTTGAAGTGGAGACCAAGAACATAAACTGCAAGCTTTTCACAAGCCCATGTAGCAGCTAATGTTTCTTTCCCTATCGCTGCATACCTCTGTTCCATCTCCGTCAGTGAATGGGATGCATAGTAAACTGGTCTATGCTTTTCATCCATCTGTATCTGAAAGAGCACAGCTCCCAATCCTGTAGAAGATGCATCTGCAGCAATGATAGTGGATAGTTCTGGGTCATAGTGAGCTAAAATAACAGATGATATTGTTAGGAACTAGTTACTTTTAAGTAAGTTATATTTGTATTGCTGAGTGTTAAACTTAAAGCTCCAGTTTATACCTAAATTTTAGCTTTAACTTTATATTTTTTTTATTTGTGCTTTAGAAAGGTGAAGTCTGGATTTTTTGGTTTCATTATAGAATGTTGCCCGTCAAGCTGTGGGTTTGTTTGTACACCTGCATTTAAATGAGCTTTGATGACCTTTGAAGTGGTTTAAGGAAGTTAAAACAAAGTAGAAAAACTGTGCCATTGCCTAGCAACAGGAGACCTACAGAGAGAAACAGAAAAGTAGTTTGAGTTCAGTTGGTGATTATGCACTTAAGGTAAAGGGAGCAGTTTAAGTCTCTCTCCAGCTGGATATCCTAGAAGATTGCTGAGGAAAATAAATCCAAGAATCTTAGATGAGTTGCTCTAAAGTAACAGTTGAGCGAGTTCTGGATCTCAAGGGAGACACCAAGTTGTCAGCAGTCTACTGGGAGAGGGAACTGCAGGGAGCAGGTCCTAAAGGAAAAGGAGAAAGGTCCCAAGAAGACCTTTGAGTTAAATCAAAAGAACAAGAACAGAATTCAGGAACAGGTCCTGTTCAGTGGAAGTGAAAGCAAGGAGCAGAGGGAAAGGCTCTGAATTAAAGACAGAAAGCTGTAGGAAGCAGGCTCAAGGCAAAGTGGGCTCGTGAGAAGCTAGAAGAGCCAAGGAGACAGCCAAAGGTTGGTGACTCCTTACAACGGACCTGTGAAGCAGTGGTGTTCTGTTGGCATGGCTGAACCTCAGAGAGTGTGTAGAAGATGAAGTTTGAATGCACGTGACAATCCAGGGGAAAGGAACATCAGAAGGAGAGGTTGAAACCCTGGAGATGGATCCTTGTGGAAGATAACCAAGTGAAAATGTTGTTTGGGAGAAAATTCCAAAGTGAGTTCTTCAAGCGTTGAGATTGAAAACTCCTGGGAGAAAGACGAAGTTCCATGAGGCCAGTTGGCTCACGCTGTGATAAGTGTCTAGAGTAGCGGGGTTGATGAGAAATCCATTGCATTTGCTTTGGATGGCATCTGTCAATTGGTTTCAGTGTGTGGTGTGTCCAACCACAGATAATATAGAATGAACTTTGCGTTCAATTGCTTTGTTCAGCTGGGTAAGATCTATGCAAATTCTGATAGATCTGTTGGATATTGGCACTGGGACTATTCCAGAGCACCAGCTTGTTAGTTGTCACAAATGAAATAACCCCTTGCCTCAACATAGAATTTCCTTCTTTACCTTTGGCAAGAGTGAATGAGGAACTTTTCTGGGTGCAAACAGGCATATTGGCTAAGTTTCAGGACTAAGAGTTATGTGGTATGCTGTCTTCAGCTTTCCTATTTCTGTGAACATCTGTGGAAATTCAGCTCTGCAATTTTAGGCGAATCTTTCAACTTTCCAGTCCCTATACTCTGCAAATCAGCTGTAAGTCACAGCAGGCTTTCCTGCTTCAGAGTGAACAACTCCCATTCAGTATTGCATGTAAGCTTTCAGTAATTTCTCTCTCTCTATATTGAAGGGTTGTATTCAGTTGTCCTATGACCTTGAGTTCTATATCTGCTAGCCCATGTATGAGGTTGCATGACAGCCGAAGAGAGCTTTTTTCCTACCATGGTTCAACATTAGAAAGAACCAAACTCTTGTTTCTCTCTCCAAAGATGCTGCCAGACTTGTTGAGTTTTTCCAGCATTTTCTGTTTTTATAGCAAACTGCTGCATCTGTGTCTAACTTAAAGCGTGTCTTATTTTCCTCTACTAGGATATCAGCACTCCAATAGCTTCCGCTTGGTTCCTGGATCTCTCCCAGGAAAGGCACTGCAATATCACTGATATCTTCTATTTCATGGGCCTTGCGACCTTTCAAAGACTTATCTTTCTGCTTATTCTATACAGGCTTCTTGCTGCAACACACAGTCTGAAAGTGACCCTTCTTTCTGAAAAATTGGTATTTGGCCTCCGGTAGGACAATTTTCACGTGTTTTTTCTTGCCACACATATTACAGTTAGCTGGGGCGGTTGATGGACGGTCTTTCAGCCTCCCCTGCTTTTGTATGGCCGCCTCTCTGCTTTTAGCATACTCCACTGAATCAGTCATTTTTGGGATATAGTTCTGCCTGTCACCCCGCATCATCGATCGATTTTGCTTCCTGACCTCAGTCTATCTGCTCAGTTAAATTGCCCTTGTTAAGGTTAAATCATCCCTTGACTGCAAATGGTCAGATAATGCTTCATTCAAGACTCCGACAATAATTCTGTCCGATTCGTTGATCTTTTAAGCTACTATATTCACGGTTCTCTGTCTATAGATAAATGTTGATAAATGCTTCAATACTTTCCCCCTGTTGTTGGGTACACTTGTTAAATTTAGCCCGCCTGACAATGGTGTTCTTTCACAGGTTGACATAGGTATCAATTGCTTTTATTTCTTCATCATATGTAGCTTTATCTTTGTCAATCCCCTGCCTGACTAAGACATCGTCTGCATAGCGTACTGACTTGCTTACAGCCCTCCTTTACAGCAAGGCCCAATGTAGTGCAATAGCTGGCAAATCTGCAGCGTTGTTCAACCATGCTTCTGCTTGATTGGGACCTGTGAACTGGTTGAAGCTGTCCAGTAATGGCAGAGACTTTTCCATGCTTGTTCTTTCACTCGCTGCCACCATATGATATTCTTGGTCTTGTTGTGTCCACACTTACAAAAGTCTGCCGAGATAAGGAAAACAGTAACTCTATTGGAACATTTACTACAGGCTTCCTTGCCATGAGGTCTACGAGAGAAAGCAAGGATCATGAGACATTACTTCCAATGTATACTGTGTCTCATTAGCTTAACACACATTTAGAATTAATGTTTTATACTACATCTCCCAACTCTCTTCATTTTTCCCTAGCAACATATCCTTCCCCTCCCCTCATTTCTCTGCCTCTGTACTTGGTTAAATCTTGGTTACATTGGTAACTACTTTTTTAGTTCCGGTGAAAGGGCATCGACCTGAAACATTAACTCTGTTTCTCTCTGCACAGATGTTGGCTGACCTGCCGAGTATTTCCAGCATTTTCTGTTTTCATTACATCATATCCTTTCCTTTCTCCATGAGGTGTTTATCTAACTTCCCTTTAAATGCATCTGTGCTATTCACTTCAACTACATCTTGTTCACATTCTCACCACTTTTTATATGGTAAGTTGTTGCTCTTGAATTCCCTATTCAATTTCCCCCAGAAGTGCAAACATCTTCTCTTCTACCTTACCATGTCTCTTCATCATTTTAACGATCTCTATTGGGTCACCCATGAGCTTTCTCTTTTCTAGAGAGAAGAGTCCTACCTACTTTCCTGCTAAGTACACCCTCTCAGTTCGGGTATCATTCTTGTGAATCTTCTTTGCACTTTCTCCAGTGCTCTACATTTACTATGAAAACCAAAACCGTGCACATTACCCAAAAAATTGTCTAACCAAGTTCAATACAAATTGAGCATAACTTTGCTGCTTTTCAATTATTTTCCTTTAGCAATGAATTCCAGTACCTGGTTTTCTCTTTTTTACATCATCTTATCAAGCCACACCATTAACTTTACTCATATGTGTATCTTTACCACTAGATCCCTTTGTTCCTCTACCCCTTTTAGACTCTTATTATAGAAGCAATATGTGGCCTTCATATTCTTCCTGCTATCTCAAACTTGTCTCTATTGAAATTCATTTGTCAATTACACACCTATTCTGCAAAATTATTAATGTCTTCTACTATGCCACAGTTTTAACTATATCGCCCATTTTGACGACGTCCGCCAAAAAAATTGTGCTTCCAATTCCGGAGTCTGAATTATTTATGTAAATTATAAACAACAGCAGCCCAAGCACTGGTTTCTATGGAACATAACTTCCTTCCTAGCTTTTGCCGGTCTGGGTAGTTATCCTTAACCACTTCTTTTGTTTTCTGTTTTGCAGTCAGTTTGTTATCCATTCTGCTCCTTTTCTCAACTCGACATGCTCTGATCTTAAATCATGGGTCTACTAGGTGGTATCTTATCGAGGGCCCAGCTTTCCCCTTTCATCTCATTAAAATCTATATATTTAAATGTTACATAAAAGGTCAGAATATATGACTTTAAAGTGGTAAATAAATGACATCAAATAAATGCATGCCCTAGTCAAGGTAATCCCTACCCACCAAGTCTTTGTTTTACTTGAAGACTACACTTGGTCCCTATTCCCTGTGTGCAACATTACAGGTGATCAACTGTTCATGTTAAGAACCTCATAACTGCATCCATTTTCTGCCTGCAAACTTAATTTCCTGTTGTCGTGAATTTACTCATTACTGGAACACGCTACCTATGAGGGTGGTGGAAGCAGAGACAATCAATAATTTCAGAAGGTAATTGGATGGGCACTTGAGGGAAACACACTTGCAGGGCTATGGGAATAGAGCAGGTGAATGGGACCAACAGGAATGCTTCACAGGGAGCCAGCATGGACTCGATGGGCTGAATGGCCTCCTTCTGTGCTGTAATGATGCAATGATACACAATTAATATACAATTAACAATAGAGTGTAGTCATTGATGAAGCAGTTGAAGATGGTTGAGCCTAGGACACTAGGCTGTGGAACTACTGCAGTGATGTCCTGGGCTGAGACAATTGGCTTTCAACAATCGCATCCTTTATGCTAAGAATGACTCCAACAAGTGAGGAATTCTCCCCCGATCACCACATTCCATTAAATGCTGCGTTGATGTCAAGGACTATCACTCTGACCTCACCTCTGGAATTCAGTTATTTTACCCATGTTTGGATTAAGGCTGTAGTGAGGGCTGGAGTAGTGTGCTCCTGGCAGAATCCAAACTGAGCACCTGCAAGCAGCTTATTAAGAAATGCTACTTGTTAGTACAGCTGGCAACACTTTCTATCACTTTTTTGATGACTGTGAGTAGGTAATTGGTCCATCCAGTTGTATTCTTCTTAAACTTAATAACAATTTGATATAACTGAGTGGCTTGCTTGGCAAGTGTTAATCACATTGCTGAGAGTCAAATACCAGCCAGACTGGGTAACAACAACAGGTTTCATTCCCTCAGAGGATATTAGTGAACCATCTTGGTTTTTACAACAATCCAATGACTTCATGGTCACCATTCCCAATACTTGCACATTATTCCATATTTAATTGTTTGTATTTGAATTCACAAACTACCAAGATGGGATTTGAACTCCTATCTCTAGATTATTAGTCCAATCCTCTGGATTTCTACTGGTCCAGTAACTCCACCATTACACGACCATACTCAATGTGATTCAATACAGGATTTCAGTACATTGGTAAACTCTCCTCACCACAGATCTTCTCTTTTGTTCTTTTTCCACCCTCTCCTATTTCACCTTAAAAGCCATTACATTTCTAACTTTTCCCAGTTCTGGTGAAAGGTCACAATTCTAAATACTAACTCTGTTTCTCTCTCCATAGATGCTGCCATGCCTGCTGAATATTTAGCATTTTGTTTTTATTTCAGATATTCAACATCCCTCGTATTTTGCTTTTGGGTCATGGTGCATCACAGTATTTTCAGACAATGAAGAATGCTTTAATTACAACTGTCTCAAACGAACCTAACATTCAATACTATGCCAATGGTTACTATCATTAACTTCAATTTGTGAATACATCATTAAGATGAAATCATAGCTCTTACTATGTGGCAACACTATTTGAGGTGCACCATCATACAAAGCTTGTTGCTCAAAGGAAAGCAGACTTGAGTCTGCAAAAGTATGACTGATTTGTCAGGGCCCACCCTAAGTCTATCCTAATATTCATAATTGGAAATACAGACAGGTGTAGCCACAAATGTCAATCACATAACAAATTGTTCTGCAAACTGAGAAGACGTCACACCACTGAACAAAGAAACAAATCAAACCTATGCTCAAAACTACATCCTGCACTGTAATGGCTTCATTTATTAGATAAACACAATGTGAATGAAATTAGCATGAATTGGAGAACTTTGCTCCCAGCCTTTTTTTTATAACAAACAATCTACACAGTACGCAGACCTGAGGCAGTGCCAGTACAGTGTGTGCATTTAGGGAAATGCATATAGATAGCACTGCTATCCTTGAATTCTGTAGACTAGATAAGTAGTAGAAGGCATTTAAGGGTAGTTAGCTTGAACTTTTAAAGTCTTTCTAAACTAAATAAGATTTTTAAAAAATGTGTTTCACATCATCATTCGACATCAGTTCAGATGTTTTTATCTAACAGGATTTGTTTAATTTAAATACAGGAGACAAGCATCAGTGTGATGACTCCTGATGCCAGAATCCTAGGCTTATAAAGAAAAATTAAATATTGCATCAAACTAAATTAAAGCCATCCTTTTAGGTGAAATCAAAACATGTTTATCCATTTAAAAGGAAGTCAGGGTATTTCTTCATTGAGCCCACTTCAGCAGAATGTCCCATGGATGATTACAGATATCAGACAGCCATGAAATTTAGCATGAAGTTTTGCATGAACTAAGGAATATTTTAAATATGTGATCATATAACTACAACTGTTTCTAATGTACTCTGCCTGTCATCATTTCCACCATCTTAGAAGTTAATTTCAGTCCAGAGCAATTAGGGATGGGCAACAAATGTTTGCCTAGCTTGTGACACCCACATTCCATGAAAGAATAAATGAAAATTATCTATTATATCCAACTCCTTTTGACAGGTGTCTTATGGCCATCATTTAACACTTGCACTCCCACAATTCTCTATAAAGGCTAAAAGAACACGTGGTGTATTGCTGGGTATGTGGAATTTTCTTACTATAAGTCGGACTGCTTTTAGTAGAAACAATGTTTATAAACACACTTTGCAGATAAGGCAAATGTAGTCAACAGCCCAAACCAGGCCAGTTTTAGATACACATTATATGGTGCAATGTCAACTCTGGATAATAATGCGAGGAAGCTTAAAGCTCCGCTGTTCTGATTAATAAGGGGAAAAAAGAGCAATCCGATGCGTTTTGTTTAAAAATGTATTCTAAGGAGTAGCTTCCTTCATTTAAGTCCACAGCGTTCTTTGGCATCTTTCACTTTCTTAGGACACCCTGAAGTGCTTCCGAGCCAGTTAGAATTTTGAACTGTAGCTTTTGTTGTTTCTATAAACATGATCACTATTTTGTGCACAGCATGTTCCCACAGTAGCAAGAATCTAAATGCCAACTTTAAATGGAGTTGTTGAGGGATGAGTTTCAGTAAAGTAATAAGTATGACCAAAATGCATTGTACATATAAAGCCTGAAGATAGAAAGTACACTTTATACAGAAAAGTGATCAACGGCCACATTTTCATACAACCCAGGGTGTAGTGGTACATAAGGGATACTTATCAACAAATGGTTTATGTTACTAACAGCTTCAAGTCTGAAGCATTTAATTTGTATGTTTAAACTGAAATTTATTTTTATTACTAATGTAGCTTGATGTTCAATGCTATTACATTATGAAATCACACATTTGGACAAAGGGTTGACGCTACATTGGTTAACCATCCACAAACGAGCTGCAAGGAAAATTTGTAAAACAATATGGGCTGGGCACAGGTTTATCATGCTATATGGTTGGTGTTTTGGGTGAAATGCTGCAGTTTTATTCTTTTAGCACAAGAAAAAAGTGCACCCAAAATTTAGGCAAAAGCAAAATACTACAGATACTGAAAAGCTGAAATAAAGCAGAAAATACTGGAAATATGCAGCAGGTCAGGCAGCATCTGTACAGAGAGAATCAGAATTAATGTTTCAAGTTGATGGAGTTTTGCAGGCGTCTGTGCTAGGGCCTCAACTTTCTACAATTTATGTCAATGACTTAGATGAGGGGAGCAAAGAAATGGTAGCCAAACTTTCAGATGACACAAAGATAGGTAGGAAAGTATGTTGTGAAGACGACAGAAGGAGTTTGCAGATTGATATAGATAAGTTGCGTGAGAGGGCAAAAATCTGGCAGATGGAATATGATTTGGGAAAATGTGAAGTTGTTCACTTAGGCAGGAAGAATAAAAAAGCAGAGTATTACTTAAATGGAGGACAACCGTAGAATTCTGAGGTGCAGAGATCTAAGTGTTCTCGTGCACGAGTCGCAAAAAGCTAGTTTGCAGGTACAGCATGTAATCAAGAATGCTAATGATATGCTATCCTTTATTACGAATGGAATTGAATATAAAAGTAAGGATAATATGCTTCAGTTATTCAGGGCATTGGTGAGACCACATCTCAAATGCTGTGTGCAGTTTTGGTCTCCTTATTTAAGGAAGGGTGTAAATGTGTTGGAGGTGGTTCAGAGGAGATTCACTCAGTTGATAACTGGATTGAGCGGGTTACCTAGACTGGACAGGCTGTGCTTGTTTCCACTGGAGTTTAGAAGAGTGAGAGGTAACTTGATTGAAGTGTATAAGATTCCTGAACAGTATTGACAAGGTGGGTGTGGAAAGGGTGTTTCCTCTTGTGGTGAGTCCAGAACTAGGTGGCACTGTTTTGAAATTAGGGGGTCACCCTTATAGGACAGAGACGAGGAGAGTTTTTTTCTCTCAGGAGGATTGTGCAACTTTGGAACTTTTTGCTTCAGGAGGCGGTGGAGGCAGAGGAGGTAGATTCTTGTTAGGCAAGGGAATCAAAGGTTTTGGGGTAGATGGAAATGTGGGACTTGAAACACAAACAGGTCAGCCATAATCTTATTGAATGGCGAAGCAGGCTCGAGAGGCCAGTTTGTATGTAGATCAATCTGTAACATCAATTGTGTTTCTCACTTCACGGATGCAGCTTAGGCCTGCTGAGCAAAAAAATAGGATTTTGTGAACTAGTTCCTATAGTAAATGGAATTTCAGTCATTTATAGGAATGGATTGGGAGAGACTTGGTGGCAAGTCAACCTTCTTCCCCTCTCTACTCTCCCATTTCACCCATGGAATGGTGCATGGGTGTTTTGTGAGTAGCTCCTCATTCTTCAGGGGGCGGACATATGACAGAACATCCTAAAATGATACTGTCCCTGTGATTTTCTCATTGATGCTCTTATTTAAATTTTGCATCTCAAGTCATCACAAATTACAGTGTAAAATACAGTAAACAGACACCTGATTTACCAACACAGACAGATGTTGCAGTAGTGAGTTTAAAACTAATTAATCTGTTTTGAAAGAAAAAACAAATTTTTTGTGGGGTTAAGACATAGGCAGTGCAGTACATGGGTTGGAGGGTGCAGAGCCTCCAGGGGGAACTGATCTGGGGAGATTAGCTGAGTAATCGAGTGAGAAATGTAACAAGGTGATGGCAGTAGAGCATTTGAATGAAATGGGAACTACAGGGGAAATGGAGTGGGGCATGAGGACTAAGTTGATGTGATGTGGCATTCTATTATCTGGCAACCAGGAGCAGTAAAGTCAGGGGCAGGGCTTAGAACTAGAACACTACATGGATGGCCAGTCTTAATGTCAACTATACAAAAATTCTTTAATACCAAAATCACTGCTACATTCTGGAAGTTGTCACCTGCTATTTGGTTGAATGATTTCATTCAAAAAAGCCCCATGTAAAGTAAGAGTTGTGGGTATAAACAGAACTTAAGTCCCAGGCACTTGAAAGAGCAGTAAGCATGCCTGGGAATGTCGGGCAGATTTCAAACTTTGAAATGTCAACTGTATGGGAACTTCTAATGATTAGTAGCACCTTTGTTAACTCCAGACTTAATTCTTCCAATTCTCGACTGACAAGACTTCCTACCAACCTCTAAATTTGAGTGCATTCAAAACTCTGGTGCCCATATTCTAACGCACTAAGTCCTAGTCACCTATCACCCTGCTAACCGACATTGGTTCCAGTTATAACAGTGCCTCAATTTTAATATTCTCATCCTTGTGTTCAAATCACTCCATGGTCTCATCCCACCCTCTATCACTTTAATCTCCTCCGACCCGACAATGCTCTGGGATGTCTGCATGAGTCCAATTTTCACCTCTTGCACTAATTTCCTTTGATTCACTATTGACACCCATGCCTTCAGCTCTTCAGCTGCCAGGTCCAAACTCTGGAACCCCTCCATCTCTCTCAACTCCTGTAAGTTGCTTCTTAACACCTGCCACTTTGAAAAAGCTTTGGGTCGAGATGGTGTTAAATTTTGTCCCATAATATTCCTGTGAAGCACGTTGGAATGTTTTGACTAGTTACTCAAAAATCTTGGTGACAAAACTGCCGCTTCCTTCCCAGCCAACAGGGCCAAAATTCCTCCAAGAGTCCCAATGCACAGGACCTGATCTCTCAGCTTTTCCTAATTTCCCTCCTAGCTCCCCTCTGAGTTCATCTTGTCCAGAAGACCCACCTCCTGCACCCTCTACCCGGTTCTTGCTAAACTGCTGACCACCTAACTTCCCTTCCTGGCCTTCATCTTAGCTTATATTGTTAATGATCCCCTCTCTTCAGGTACCGTCCTCTTCCACTTTAAATCTGCCATCATCAGCCCTAAAAAAAAACCAACCCTTAACTCCTCTGTCCTTGCAAACTCCCATCTCCAACATCCCTTTTCTCCCCAAGACCATTAATATTCCGACGCCTCCCAAACATGTCTCCATGTTTCCCGCAACTCTATGTTTGAATCCCTCCAATCAAGCTTCATTCCTGCCACAGTACTAAAACAGCCCTTTATCATAGCCACAAATTACATCCTATGTGACAGTGACAAAGGTAAACTAGCCCTCTTCATTCTTCTCGACACCTATAGCCTATGGCCTTTGATATGGTTGGTCACACCACCCTCCTCTAATGCTTCTCCTTTGTGGGCAGCTGGGTGGA
The DNA here is from genome assembly GCF_017639515.1 of Carcharodon carcharias. NCBI lineage: Eukaryota > Metazoa > Chordata > Chondrichthyes > Lamniformes > Lamnidae > Carcharodon > Carcharodon carcharias. Next base: position 95,614,888 of record NC_054484.1, on the reverse strand, counting down.
ATTGCCAATATCTGGCTCCATTCTTAACCATCAAATCAAAGCCAGAGAATCCCCTGTAATGGCTTCCCTGTCCACTTTTGTTAACTCTAGAGCTTCCCAAAGGAGCTACCCTTAGCCCCCTCCTATTTCTCATCTACATGCTGCTTCTTGGAGATATCTCAAAACATCGGGTTCTATATAGATATTGATGACACCCAGCTCGACCCCTCAGCCATCTGTCTCAACCCTTCCACTGTTTCTGATTTGGCATACCGCTTGCCTGACATCCAGTCTGAATGAGTGGAAATTTCTTCCCACTATATACTGAAAAAACCGGAGCCATTGTCATCGGGCCCCAAGCCAAACTCCATTCCTTAGCCACCGACTCCAACTCTCTCCCTGGTAACTATACTAGGCCATTCACAAGCTTGGTGTCGTATTTGAAATCAAGATGAGCTTCTGACCACATATTGACTCCAGCTACTTCCACCTCTTTTACTCTGCCGAACTCTGACACTGACTCAGCTCAATGGCAGTTCAATTATTCATCCATGCTTCTGTTACCTCTAAACCTGATTACTCCAATGCTGTCCTGGGCAATCTCCCACTGTCCACAAACTTGAACTCATCCAAAACTCTACCCATACAATAACACGCACTGAGTCATGTTCAAGCGTTACCTCTATGTTCACTGAACTAGTGGATTCCTGGTTCAGCAATTTCCATGTGTGATATGTTTGAGATCTGATCAAAACATAATAACTAGGAGCAGGAGTAGGCAATTCAGCCCCTCGAGCCTGCCCCGCCATTCATTACGATCATGGCTGATCTCATTTCGGCCTCAACTCCAATTTCTCAAACTCTCCCCATAACCTTTCAACCCATTACTAATTTAAAATCTGTCTATCTCCTCCTTAACTTTATTCAGCATCCCGGCATCCACTGCACTCTGAGGTAGTGAATTCCACAGATTCACGACCCTTTGAGAAAAGTAATTCCTCCTCATCTCTGATTTAAATCTACTACCCCTTAACCTAAAACTACGGCCTCTCATTCTAGAATGCCCCACAATGGGAAACATCTGCTCCACATCTACTTTGTCCATCCCCTTTAGCATCTTATATACCTCAATTAGATCTCCTCTCATCATTCTAAACTCTCACGAGTATAGACCTAAACTGCTCAATCTCTCCTCATAAGATAAGCCCCGCATCTCTTGAATCAATCTAGTGAACCTCCTCTGAACTGTCTCCACTGCAACTACATCCTTCCTCAAGAAAGGGGACCAAAACTGTACACAGTACTCCAGGTGCAGTCACACCAATGCCTTGTATAGTTGCATCACTTTATTTTTATACTCTATTCCTTTAGCAATAAAAGCCAAAATTCCATTTGCCTTCCTTATTACCTGCTGTACCTGCATGCTAGCTTTCAGTGATCCATGCACAAGGACACCCAGATCCCTCTGCACTGAAGCATTCTGAAGTTTCTCTCCATTTAAATAATAAGTCGCCTTTTTATTCTTCTGACCAAAATTAACAACCTTACACTTATCTACGTTAAACTCCATCTGCCAAATTTTGGACCATTCACTTAACCTGTCCATATCCATTTGTAAATTAATTATTTTCTTCATTACAACTTACTTTCCCACCTATTTTGGTGTCATATGCAAATTTAGCTAGAGTACCTTCTATCCCTGAATCCAAGTCATTAACATAGATTGTAAATAGTTAGGGCCCAAGGGCCGAACCCTGTGGCACCCCACTAGTTACAGCTTGCCATCCAGAAAAAGACCCATTTATCCCGACTCTCTGCCTTCTGTTGGTTAGCCAATCTTCTATCCAAGCCAATATATTACCCCTAACTCCATGTGATCTTATTTTGTGTATTAATCTTTTGTGCGGCACCTTATCAAAGGCCTTCTGGAAGTCCAGATATACTACATCTACAGGATCCCCATCATCCACTTTGCTTGTCACAACTTCAAAGAACTCTAGCAAATCAGTCAAACATGATTTACTTTTCATAAAACCATGCTGACTCTGATGGATCACATTTTGACTTTCCAAATGCCCCATTACTTTCTTAATAATGGATTCCAACAATTTCCCAACGACAGATGTTAAAGTAACTGGTCTAAAGTTTCCTACTTTCTGCACCCTTGCAACCCCCCCCCGGCCTTTTTTGAGTAAGGATGTTATATTACCATTTTTCCAATCCACTGGAACCTTTCCAGAATCCAGGGAATTTTGGAATATCATAGCCAATGCATCCACTATCTCCGCGGCCACTTCCTTTAAGACCCTGGGATGTAGGCCATCAGGTCCTGGGGACTTGTCGCTCTTTAATCCCAATAGTTTGCTCAGTACTTTTTCTCTAGTGATGGTGATTGTTCTAAGTTCCTCCTTCTCTATATCCTCTGCACTACCTGTTACTATTTGGGTGGTACTAGTGTCCTCTACTGTGAAAACTGAGGCAAAATATTGATTAAGCGTCTCTGCCATTTCTGTGTTCCCCACTATTAACTCCCCAGTCTCGTCCTCCAAGGGACCAACATTCACTTTAGCTATTCTCTTTCCTTTTATATAATTGTAGAAGCTTTTGCTATCAGTTTTTACATTTTGCGCTTGTTTTCTTTTATAATTTACCTTTGCTCTTTTTTTTTAGTAACCCTTTGTTGATCTTTAAAAGTTTCCCAATCTTCCAGCCTGCCACTGACCTTTGCAATTTGGAATGCCTTAGTTTTTGCTTTTAAGTTATCTTTCACTTCCTTGCTTAGCCATGGATGCTTTTACCATCTTCCTCATTAGGATATATTTTACTTGGGAGGAATTGAATATCTCCTTAAATATCTGCCACTGTTCATCAGATATGATTAAATTTTGCATTTGATAGTATATTAAACCTCACAAAAGAATATATTGAAATAATGAGGGGAAAATGAAACTCAAATTGTACAGAATAAATGTATATATTTCTCTCTCACACACGTGTAAACATGAAACAGGATAAAGCTATTCAGGATTTCCAGCCTAATCGAGCATAAACGTTTTTATAAATATTGCAGCTTCAAATACAAAACATCATCAAAATGTAATCTAAATATAAAGGAATAATGTGCGAGTGATGGTGTGTGCAGAAGAGAAGGATGCATACATGTATGTCCTTCAAGAGTAATCACAAAGACTTTAAAAATGGGAACAGGCAGCTGTATATTCAGGATGCATTCTTACATGAAAGCTGATGTACAAATACAGGACTTCAGCACTTAAATAGTTAACATATCAGGAATCCTGCGCTGTTAAGTATTTACTAGCCCTGAAGGTACCTGGTATGCATTCTACCAAACACAGCGAATAAAATGGGTTGTGCCGTTCTTCTTCGTCCAATTCCGACCATCTTCCTATGACATCATCCTATTTGCATGCTTAATACTTCCTGTTCAACCAATGATATTTGCATCTGGGAGGAAACCCAGCTACGAGCGATTTTTGTTAGGTTGAGACATATTATCCGAATTCAGTTATTTCGTGCGGGTATTGTGAGGAGCAGAAAAGCCTGTTTAGCAGCCAGCAGAGAGGTATGATTGCTTCAAGCTTATTGTTGTAGACCTTTATTCCGGACTGAGGAAAGTGGAATACGATTCTCACCAACTTTAGTTTAATATTCCTACAAGTTACTGAGCAACGATCTTAACATACGTATTAAGCAACTTGGAAAGGCAAGATTTATCTTTGTTCTACATGACCAGAATTCTGATTATCAAGAACGGATTCCTGTTGTGCAGCTGCACAATCCGGGTCAGTTACAGCATTGCTGTTGTACAAACAGTTTTAAAACCTGGGCTATTTTCTTTGTTAAAAAAGGTTTACACATCAGCAGAAATAGATTTAGCTGGCAGTCAAAGGAAGCCAGTGTTGAATGACTAGCCGAATGTCCACTCCCTACAATACAGATCCAGCAAACGAAGCCATTTCATTCCACCTTTTTTTCCAAGATGCAACTCCACCGTAAACCTAACCCAGGGGAAAAGTCTTCACAGTGATTCAAAAGGGAGCGTAACTTTAGTAGGGACAGTGTTCACCATGGCAGCCTCAAACACTACGTGTACCCCTGACGACTCATTTAAGTACATATTGTACACCAGCGTGTACAGCATGGTGTTTATCATCGGCCTCGTATCAAATTGTGTGGCACTGTACGTTTTGAGGTGTTCCTTAAAACTCCGAAACGAAACGATAACCTACATGACCAACCTGGCCGTGTCAGACTTGCTGTTTGTCTTCACGCTGCCCTTTCGGATTGTCTATTATGTGACCAGAGACTGGCCCTTTGGGGATTTGCTGTGCAAGGTTTCGGGAACGCTATTTCTCACTAACATGTATGGGAGTATCCTCTTCCTGACCTGCATCAGCGTGGATCGATTCCTGGCCATCGTCCATCCTTTTAGGTCAAGAACGCTTAGAACGAAAAACAAAGCTATAATTGTATGTGTGGCCGTGTGGCTGACGGTGCTCACCGGAAGTGTGCCAGCAACCTTCTTACGAACCACCAATGGCACAGCCAATCAGACCAAAACCTGCTTCGAAAACTTCTCCAGCCACATCTGGAAAAACTTTCTGTCAAAGATTGTCATTTTCATTGAAATCGTGGGCTTCTTTATCCCTCTACTGCTGAACTTCTTCTGTTTTTTAATGGTGCTAAAGACTTTAAAACAGCCCATTACCCTTGCCCGCAGCAAATTCAACAAGAAGAAAATCCTCCGCATGATTGTGGTCCATTTCCTCATTTTTATCTGCTGCTTTGTACCCTACAATGTAACCTTGGTGATGTACTCACTGGTGAGGACTGGGGCGGTATGGAACTGCTCTGTGGTGGCCATAGTTAAAACAATGTACCCCATCACCTTGTGCTTTGCCGTCTCCAACTGCTGTTTTGACCCAATTGTTTATTATTTCACTTCTGAAACCTTTCAGAATTCCATCAAGAGAAAATCCAAGTCATTGAGACTTGACTCGGACTTTTCCGAAGCTTTGCACACTGCCAGCTTCCTCAGTAATAAACAACGGACACTAAAATCCAAAATGCTCAATTCAGAGTCGACTGTTTAAAATCTCTGCGGCTATCTTTGTAGCCGATGAACTTTGAGACCAATTATAAATTTCGAGATTTCGTAAGCATGTGTTTTTATTCTTATGCAAACGCAAGAAGTTTCTGTGCGAATATATGACCTCATGTACTTGAAACCCAGAGCAGTAATTATTGCCCCTGTCAATGGGGTGTAGATAATGGTTCTGAAGAGAGTATAAGATTGAAAACTAAAGTCCTCTGTAGCTATACCAGGGAAATCGCACATCATGGTTGGGGATTGGGGTGGGGGAGGGGGTGGGGGAGGGGGGCAGAAGAAAGCAAAATGAACAGTTCCTGTCTCATTCCTATAACTACCAACTTAAAAGTATTCTTTAATTTTCCCATTTCACCCAAGTTTCATCTAATGCAATAAAGAGCAGGTAATTACCAACAGTGGTTATAGGGTTTGACAGAGAGAAGAGGGGGATCTATAGAGACACACACTTTTGATCCAAGACTTTGTTTTTACTGTGGGGGCTTACTTTTAAAATTTCTCTATAAATGAAAATGTACATTAATTGGTTATAAAGAACATCTATATTTTTAAACATTTGTGTTTACAAAATAAATCTAACATTCCGACATCCTAGTTGTGCATATCTGTGAACATGTATAATGAAATAAGTTATGGGATCGCAATAATGATGACAATGGCTCATTAACATAACCAAAGTATGAACAATATGAATTTAAATGTAGAAGAGGTCACAGCAATAGCATTCTGTAAATGACTAATGATGCTAGAAAAATCAGAGCTTGCTTGACTTTCAGATTTATCTTTTTGTGATGTACAATTGAGGAAAATAATCCTATTTTATTATCTGAAACGTTAACAATCCAGCTAATTAGAGATGCTTCCATACAGGCCAAAAGTAAACTTCCATTTAGAAGAATTTTGTAAGTCATAGCATATTTTCTATTAATTTATACCTGAAATTTGTAGGTCAGTTGATTTTGGAAAATCCCTGTCAGTGGCATTGCTGACACACATCCCAGGCAGATGGATAGCAGCCTAAGAGTAAATCATTGTAGCAGTCTCTCTTGCCCCCCCCCCCAAGTAATAAAAACAGCAACATCACGCATAACTACCCCCAGACAGGAGGTTAACCGTACTTTGGAAAGTGGAGTTATTCATATAGACATCAGTACATTCCTTAACTGTAAAATAAATACTTTTAAGAGCACTACTAACACTGAGTCAGACAAGGTTTTCTGCAGGGGAGACAAAGTTTTCACTTTCATGATCTATAGATCCAAGGCATTGCTTTTACTGTGGGGGCTTATTATAATTCCAATTTGTATTTCATGCAAGTAAGATTAATCAGATGAAAATAATTTCAGAAAAAATAAAGCATGTTTCACTTGACCTTATCTTATACTTATGACCTGAAAGAATTTAATCTAATTATATATTTAGAAACAACTGTCATGTTACTTTACAAGAATACATTTAAAAAATATATTTTTTTCTGAAAATATATTGGAAAAAGATTTTTTGAAGGAGCAGACAGGATTTTGGGGAAGGAATTCAAGAGTTCAGGGCCTAGATGGCTGAAGGCAGTTGTCAACATTGGGGTCAAAAGAAGAAGGTGCCAGAAAGGCCAGAATTGAAAGAATACAGAGTTCAGAACGTTGTAGAACAGGAGAGGTTACAAAGAGGGGGAAGGACAGGGTTATCTAGGGACCTGAACAATGAGGTGGCGTTGGAAGACCAAAAGCCAGCACAGGTTAGTGAGCACAGGGATGATGGGAAAGCAGGTTAGGATTTGGATGAGATGAAGTTTATGAGAAGACAGGAAGCCAGCCAGAAGCCCATTTTGGCAGTGGATGGGATGAGTCATGGGCAGAGACGAATGATTATTGTTTGGCAAAGTATGATAAGCACATTCAGGACCAAGAAAGCTGATACATTAAATCTTTAGGTATAGGAACACAAGTAGGCTATTCAGCCTCTCAAGCCTATTCTGTCATTCAATTAGATCATGTCTGATCTGTATCTCATCTCCATCTACCTGCTCTGGTCCTGTAACCCTTAATATCTTTGCCTTTCAAAAAGCTATCAATCTCAGTTTTGAAATTTTCAAGTTGACCTAGCCTTAACAACTTGTTTGGATGGGGAGGGGAGAATGAATTCAAAATTTGAGAAGAAATACTTCCTGACATTACCCTTCAATGGCCAAGTTAGTTTAAAATTTAAGCTTACCAGAGGAAATGGTTTCTGTTCAGAACACTCTTAAATTATTTTATCATCTTAAACACTTCCGTTAGAACAGGGGTTCTCAACTAGGGGCCCATGACCCCCTATGCATCCATTAGAAGGTTTCAAGGTGACTGCCAAACATAATTACAGGGTAAAAACAAAAAAACTGCGGATGCTGGAAATCCAAAACAAAAACAGAATTACCTGGAAAAACTCAGCAGGTCTGGCAGCATCGGCGGAGAAGAAAAGAGTTGACGTTTCGAGTCCTCATGACCCTTCGACAGAACTGTCGAAGGGTCATGAGGACTCGAAACGTCAACTCTTTTCTTCTCCGCCGATGCTGCCAGACCTGCTGAGTTTTTCCAGGTAATAATTACAGGGTATATGGATCCTCATTTGTAAATAGCAAGTCCTATCTAGGTCACCTGTGACTTCATCTCTCCTCGGCGAGAGGAGGTGCCTTTTTTAAAAAGAGACTTACTGAGCAGCTATAGTTCTCTAAATCATCTATCTCAAATAAGCAGGAATATCCTCAGCAAAGCTGTTGGATTGTCTGATACTCAAACACAAACCTTTCCCCATGCACCCATTCCCCCCATGCTATATTTACTCTTCCCTATAAGTTTATCAAAATCCATTCACTTCTGCTTCTGTCTAAGCTTGCTTTTAACACATGCCTATTTTTATCAATCACTTTCTTTGGGAGGAAAACAAACACTTCCTCATCCTCCATTTATTCATTCAGCTTACTGCCAACCATTTCAACATTTTATCACCACTGACTTTCTTTATTTTAAGAATCCTAACTTGCAAGAATAAAAAGTCAACACTGGGGCCAAGCTGAATAAACTTGCAAATTGGTTCTAGATCTTATTTCCCCAAAGTCCAGTGTTTATATTTTTTCCCAAACCAGCGGCTTGTTTTTTTTCCTTAGATTAAACAGCCGCCTCTTTCACTCATTGGGTTTTCTCTTTCATTACTGCCTGAGTAATTAACACCAGCAGCTTTTCCTGAGTTTGTATTTGTATTGAGGCCCGTCCATTAAACAGTCAATTTCATATAAAATATATGGAGGAGAATAAAGATAGGGTGTAATAACTAATACAATGTCAGGTCTGGTCCAGGAGCTCCTGTCTTGATGGGGAGTCTATATGGTTTTGAATTAATTTGCTTCCATAGATCGTTGTGTGTGTGTGTATGTTGGACATAGTTTTGCATAATCTTAGTGACAAAAATCAAAGATGATTTGTTGTAACACACTAACTAAAGTAATATTTGCCAAACATCCTCTTATATGGGATGCCTACATTGGCAGTGTGTGTTGTGCAATATATGTAGATATATAAAATGAGTATATAGGCCTTCACAGGCAAATTGTTGGGTAAATTCACTAATTCAATGTGATATTAACACAGAAGTGTACCTGTTAGATCCTTGATCTGTGTTCAGTTAGCCATACTGAGTTAGAGATGCTGAATTCAGTAGGAAGAGTAACATAAAGTCAGCTGGATTCCCACTCCTGACTGACATAACAATGATGTCTGTTAGAAAGTGCCTATGTGCAGGCATACATGAAACAGGAACATACTTACAATGATGCATGACCATGAAACTATTGTCGATCTGGTTCACTAATGTCGTTTAGGGAAGGAAATCAGCCATCTTCACCTGATCTGGCCTACATGTGGCTGCAGACCGACAGCAATGTGGTTGGCTCTTAAATGTCCCCTGAAATGGCCGAGCAAGCCACTCAGCTGTGCCAAACCACTACAAAGTCTACAAAAAGAAATAAAGCGGACAGATCACCCAGCATCAACCTAGGTGCCAGATATGACAATGGCAAACCCAGCCCTGTTGACCCTGCAAAGCCCTCCTTACTAACATCTGGGAGTTTATGCCAAAATTGGGAGAGCTGTCTCTCAGGCTAGTCAAGCAACAGCCTGACAGTCATACTTGTGGAATCATATTTTACAGACAATGTCCCAAACACCACCATCACCATCCCTGGGTATGTCCTGTCCCACCATCAAGACAGACCCACCAGAAGTGGAGGCACAATGGCATAAAGTGGGAAGGGAGTTGCCCTGGGAGTTTCAAACAATGAATCTGGACCCAATGATATCTCATGGCATCAGGTCAAAAAGAGGCAACGAAACTTCCTGTTGATAACTGCCTACCGCAACATCCCCACCCAACCCCCTGCACAGCTGATGAATCAGTGCTCCTCCATGTTAAACACCACTTGGAAGAAGCACTGAGGGTTGTTAGAACAAAGAATGTACTCTGGGTGGGGGATTTCAATGTTCATCACCATGAGTGGCTCGGTAGCACCACTACTGACCAAGCTGGCCAAGTCCTAAAGGACATGGCTGTTAGACTGGGTCTGCAGGAGGTGCAAGGGAACCCAACAAGAAGGAAAAGCTCACTTGGACTTGTCCTCACCAACCTACCTGTTGCAGATGCATCTATCCATGACATTATTGGTAGGAGTGACGACCGCACAGTCTTCGTGGAGTTGAAGTCCCATCTTCACTTTGAGGATACCGTCCATCATGTTGTCTGTCACTGCCACCATGCTAAATGGGATAGATTTTGAGCAGATATAGCAACTAAAAACTGGGCATCCATGAGGCTCTGTGGGCCACTAGCAGCAGCAGAAGTACATACAAACACAATCTGTAACCGCATGGCATTGCATATCATCCACTCTACTATTGCCATCAAACCATGGAATCAACCCTTGTTCAATGAACAGCACACGAGGGCATGGCAGGAGCAGCACCAGGCATACCTATAAATGAGATGTCAACCTGGTGAAGCAACAACACAGGGCTACTTGCTTACCAAAAAGCAAAAGCAGAATAAAATAGAAACAACCAAGCAGTCCCACAACCAATGGATCAGATCGAAGCTCTGCAGTCCTGCCACATCCAGTCGTGACGGCGGTGGATAATTAAGAAACTCAATGGAGAAGGCTCCACAAATATCCCCATCCTCAATGATGGGGGAGCCCAGCACATCAGTGCAAAAGGCAAGGCTGAAGAATTGGCAACCATCTTCAGCCAGAAGTGCAGAGTGGATGATCCATCTCAGCCTCCTCCAGAGGTCCCCAGCATCACAGGTGCCAGTCTTCAGCCAATTCGATTCACTCCACATGATATCAAGAAATGGATAAAGGCACTGGATACTGCAAAGGCTATGGACCCTGACGACATTCCGGCAATAGTACTGAAGACTTGTGCTCCAGAACTAGCTGCACCCTTAGCCAAGCTGTACGAGTACAGCTGCATCATTGACACCTACCCAGCAATGTGGGAAATTGCCCAGGTATGTCCTGTCCACAAAAAGCAGGAAAAATCCAACCTGGTCAATTACCACCCCATCAGTCCACTCTTGCTCAAAGTGATGGAATGTGTCGTTGACAATGCTCTCAAGTGGCACTTATTCAGAAATAACGTGCTCACCTTCACTAAATTTGGGTTCCACCAGGGCCACTCAGCTCCTTACCTCATTATAGCTTTAGTCCAAACATGGACAAAAGTACCGAACTCAAGAGGTGAGATGAGAGTGACTATCCTTGACTGCGTGTAGCATCAAGGAGCCCTAGCAAAACTACACAAAATAGGAATCAGAGGCAAAACTCTTCATTTGTTGGAGTCATACCTAGTAAAGGAAGGAAGGAAGATGGTTGTGGTTGTTAGAGGTCAGTCATCTCTGTCCTAGGTTATCAATGCAGGAATTCCTCAGGGTAGTGTCCGAGGCCCAACCACCTGTAGCTGCTTCATCAATTACCACCGCTCCATCCTAAGGTCAGAAGTGGGGATGTTCGTGATGATTGCACAACGTTCAGTGCCACTTGTGGGCTCCTCAAGTACTTAAGCAGTCCGTGCCATATGCAGCAGGTCCTGGACAACATTCAGGCTTGGGCTGATAAGTGACAAATAACATTCGTGCCACACAAGTAACCATCTCCAACAAGAGAGAATCCAACCATCTCCCTTGACATTCAATAGCATTACAATCGCCGAATCCTTGACTACTAGCATCCTGGGGGTTACCATTGACCGGAAACTGAACTGTGCCTGCCATATAAATACTGTGGCTACAAGAGCAGGTCAGAGGTTGGGAATTCTGCAGAGAGTAACTCACCAAAGCCTGTCCATCATCTACAAGACACAATTCAGGAGTGTGATGGAATACACTTCACTTGCTTGGATGTGTGCAACTCCAACACTCAAGGAGCTTGACACTATCCAGGACAAAGCAGCCTGCTTGGTTGGCATCTCATCCACCAGCGATGCACAGTGAAAGCAGTGTACACATCTACAAGATGCAATGCAGCAACTCACCAAGGCTCCTTCGACAGCAACTTCCAAACCCAGAAGGACAAGAGCTGCAGATGTATGGTAACACCACCGCCTGCAAATTTCCCTCCAAGCCACATATCATCCTGACTTGGAACTATATCACAGTTCCTTCACTGTTACTCGGTAAAAGTCCTGGAACTCCCCATCAGGACTGTGGGTGTACCCACACCACGTGGACTACAGCAACTCAAGAAGGTGGTTCACCACCACCTTCTCAAGGGTAATTAGGGATGGGCAACAAAAATGCTGGCCTAGTGCGACACCCATGTCCCATGAAAGAATTTTTAAAAATTCCTTGCAAGCTTTTTCTTTGTTTCCTTTTTATGGCTCTTGCCACTTTTTTGTACCCTTTTGTTGCTTTTATATATTTGCCAGTCCAGGGGATCTCTTCTGTTCTTTGCCTTCATATAAGCCTTTTTAATTTTACATAATCACACTTATCTTGTTGAGCAAGGGTTTTTAATTACTCAAGTAAATCCCCTTTAAGGATATGTATAGGGCAGGGTCTGGGCAGCAAGATTGACTTGATACATATTTCAAGTTGCATCATCTGCGCACAGGGAAATGTACAAATAAACCTGCATTCATATACTATCTTGTCTCAGCCTCAGGATATCCTACAGTACTCACAACCAATGCATTAATTTTGGAATAGGGTCACTACTAAATAGGGACACCATCAGCCACTTAGTACATAGCATGTCTCACAGACAACATTGGTGAAATAGTGATGGAAGGATCGTTTGCCCAGGTCACCAACATTACTTCTCCAATTGCAATGAGGTCTTCCACATCTACCCGAACAGACAGGGCTGCAGTTTAACATTTTATCAGAAAAAAATGACACCTGTGACAATGAAGCACTCCCTTCAGTACTGTACCCTAAACACTAGCCTAGATAAGGTGCTCAGATCCTGGAATTGGGTTTCAATCCACAACCTTAGGACTCAAGAGCAGAGCACAAATAATTGAGCCAAGCTGATATTTCTTACTCAGTATCATGATATGCGTAGATGCAACAGCTTTTAGTTGTAGTGGACTTTTTGTATACAAAGAGAGGTATCAAATCTTTCTACAATTTCCTTATAACTAGCATGTTCTGAGATGCAGTATTATATATTATTTGATCCCAAATGCTAGTTAGAAGCAAATGTTCATTTACCGATTATTCCAATGTTGCTTTTTCAAACATCCAGGATAAATGGGAGAGATTTGTCAACAAAGATTGGGTTACAAACCTGAGGTTGTTCTGCAATAAAAATAAGCTGTTGGATATCCATCTCAGAGGCACGTTATTAGATACGGTTCTGATCATTTAGTAGTGGAAGAACAAACATGAAATAACATTAGACCATGCAGGCCCAGGTGTGACAGTCATGAGTTCTGCATAAATCCTAGCATTCTAGCACCAGTGAGGACAAAAATATGCTCGAAATGCAATACTGAAACAGCAGTCGGAATTTATGTTATTATACTGCATAACAGTTTTATCATCTGGACAATAGAGTAAGGAATTTGTTAATTAGATAACTGCAGTAAGCAGATGTAGCAGCAATCTTAATTATCAGGAACAGGCTGGGGGCAAATTAAGATAAATAAAAATACAATTCACGCAAAAATATTAGATTTTCTATTCATACTGTAGAATCATAGCACAGAAAGAGGCTATTCATTCCTTGTCTCTGTGCTGGCCCTTTGAAAGTGTTACCCTAATTAGACCCACTACCCTCCCCCATAATTCTGCAGCTTTTTCATTTTCAAGTATTTACGCAAATCCCTTTAGAAAGTTACGACTGAATCTGTTTCCACCACTCTTTCAGAGAGTACATTCCAGATCATAACTCACTGCACAAAATAAGTTTAATCTCTCCACTGGCTCTTATGCCAATTTGCCAAGAATTTGTTAATTCTTCTCAGTAAACTTCAGGTACCCAGGTTGAGAAAGAAAACCAGGTCTCTGCATCCAACTAAACTCACCAAGATTGAGAGCTCAGCTTAGAGGATGCTAGGGAGGAGAACATAACTATGGTCAGACGGTTTTACTGCAGAGTTCCACAATAAAGTCCTATCAAAATGTTCTTGTCTTCAGCGTATGAGGAAACAAAACTTTCAGGCTTCCTGCATTTTATTAAACCAAGTTGTTCAACAAAAAAAAAAGGGGAAGGATGCCACTCATTATAGTAATATCCATTTACTGTTAAGGGTCCTGGGTACATTTAATGTTGCTGTACATGCATAATATTTGCAAAAAGCAGATACACACAGAGAACTTCAAGATCATTGATTGACAATTTTATTACAAAGTCTTTGCAGGAAGTCTCCAATGTTGTGTGTTCTCATCCCAAACTAAATTTAATGTTGTCAAACACAGCAGAAATAAATGTTGAAAGCATTTTTATTTATTTTTTTTATTCATCGTGGCTGGGCCAGCATTTATTGCCCATCCTAATTGCCCTTAAGAACCGAATGGCTTGCATTTAAGAGTCAACCACATTATTGTGGGACAGCAGATTTCCTTCCCTAAAGGACATTAGTGAACCAGATGGGTTTTTATGACAATTGACAACGGTTTCATGGTCATCATTAAGAGTTTTAATTCCAGATTTTTCATTGAATTCAAATTTCACCATCTGCCATGGTGGGATTCAAACCCAGGTCCCAGAGAATTACCTCTTGAGTATTAGTCCAGTGATAATACCACATGCCACCGCCTCCCCTAGCTTGTTTAAAATGCTTATGATGCTGTGATATAAAAGAAAAGCTGTTTTTGAACACACTTCAACATGCAAAATGTTTGCTAAAGATGAAGGCAAGACTTCACATGTCCATATTTGTCAAATTAAGGATTGGCAATTCAACTTCAGACTCAAACATTCAATTGTCAGGCTACCAGCCTCACAACACAGTTCACATACAAACAAAAAGTTATTACTATAAACAAGCAGTATGCAAGCAAAAAGATATAAATTCAACAATGCATAAGCAGCAAGTTATTACTGTGAACTAAATAATTAGTTGTTTAGTAGTACAGAACTTAAGTATTGCTGAAAAAGAGACTTTTTTGTAAAGCTTTTTGTCTTGCACTCAGTAGGACAATTTGCAAGAAAATACCAATGTCGGGAAACAACATATTTATACTATAAGAGAGGCACTCTCCTCATACGGTATAAATATGATGTTTCCCCTGACATTGGTATTTTCTTGCAAATTGTCCTGATGAATGCAAGGTGTAAAGCTTTGACAAAAAGTGTCTTTTTTTCAACAATAACTAAATAATTATTTTTTACATCACATCAAGAGCAAAGCTAAGATCCTCACAGCCTTCTCAAAGGCAATTCGAGGGGGGGCAATAAATGCTGGCCTTGGCAGTGATGCTCACGTCCCATGAACAAATATATATTTTTTAAATTTACCATATTTCTAAAGTCCAGCACTTACAAAATCCATGCACTATTTCCAACTTGAGTACTAGCTACTAGCAATATTATTACCAAATCACAGCAAGAGAGATTGATAGGTCAGCAATCAAAATAACTAACTGCCCTCAAGTTTCAAGGGACCAGACTAGATAGAAGCTCTTTTATCCCATCACTGTAATTACTTAATTACTCTGTAATTACTCTGGGTACTTCGATTAGGAAAACTGGGTATTGTTCTGTCTTTGATGGGCTATGTTGTGTAACACATTTGCCATTCTGAAGGTACTTTATCGCACAGAAAACAAATTACTGCAAAGTTGGTTTAACCATCCATGACAGCAAAGTATAATAAGCATTGCCACTCGTTTAAACTTACATTTGAGTATTAAATCTGCACGCCAAGCTCCCCAATGGATCAACTGTTAATTGTATCTGTGGTTTGGTACTGAGCCACAGATCAGTAATGTCCAAGGCCCATGCTGGTCTAAGCCAGTGTGACAGCAGCATTATAATTGCTCTTAGTATCCCTGGACCAGAGAAGGGGAAAGCAACAAGCCGTATTCCCGCTTGTGCAAAAGTGTATGAGAAGACTTTAGCTAAAAGTCGAGATTGAAGAATGGTCACCCCAAGTCAGTAGCACTGCATTGCATCTCCAATAAACATCTTCAGTACAAGTGTCAGGGATGACAATTTGGGAGGCTTTTCTGTCACACTACCACCAATTGGTAATTAATTAAGAGAATGCTGTGCCATATATATTTTTGAAATTTATATATATTTTTTGAAGTTACCTTTTCTTATATTGTGCTTTATACTAGTTTGCATTTCTCCAAAACTATTTTTAGAAAAATACGAATTTCAGTTTGCATTTTTAGTCATCAATGGATTAAACATTCAGGGAATGTTCAGCCATAAGGCTAATGATCATCTTAAAGTATACAGTTCACAGTCACCCTATGCAGGGTATACTTTGTGGTTGCTGTAAAAGTGCTCACAATTAATAAAAATGTAATGGAATAAATATTCAGGGATCACACTTCCCTTTCCTGAACTAAAATTACATTTTATCACCAGATGTATCAGTACTGAAAGGGAAGATATGCCCAGATCAAACTATAATATAACAGTGATAAATAATTCAAAAGACATAGCCCTATAAGTTCATAATTAAACACTTAACAAAGGCATTGTGCTACACGTAGAGTACCTCAAAATTGGCAACATCAGGGACGATTTCAGAACTTTTTGAAAAAAATCTTAGTGCCTTACTCCAATGAATGCAAGGATGCCAACTGATATTATTGCAAAGCACTTTAGGTTTACGGCCATGTTGCTGCTGATATTAATTCACTTCTCACGCATTGAATTTAATAACTTCTTCATTCCTCCCATAGTTCCCAACACCCTGCTTCAAATGAGAAAAGATCAAGATATGATGTTTAAAAATACCCTGTAGTTGTAACTGAAAACTTTGGTTTTATTTATTCATGCAAGACTGTACAGTACTCTTTAATAACTCTCTTTGAGCTGGCTTGGGCCAGCTGCAAGAAGGCAATCAGTGCCCAAGGAACTTAAAGGCTTTTGGGAATCAAGAGCAATGTTTGAATTTAAGCCTGTGGTCTTCTATTTGGGTGGTCTTAATGGCATCAAAGCTCAATACATGTACCCTATACCGTAGCAAGAATAGGCATATGTCCTTATCCCAACTACAATACATAGCTAAATATTCTGCAATTCTTTTGTTCTTCCTGGGTGAGTTCAACTGTCTCTGCCACATCTGCACTGGGTTGGGTGGGGTCAAAGTTCTCTGGAGTGCAGGAAATGTGAGGCATGCAAAGCTTATCAGTACTTGGTAACTCCCCAAACTTCTCCGAGCTGGGTAAGGTGGGGTCAAGGTTCACTGGAGTGTGGGAAAAAGTCCCGTTTTCAGTCACCATTTTTCAAGTAGCTGGATTTGAGGTAGTCTACCTGTATCACAACTTCGTCACTGATCTGGGGACACTTTTGTATATATGGGAACAACCACACACACACACTACCCCCCCCCCACCCCCCAACACCAGACATGGATCACTTACAAACCTCAGGAACTTTAGGCTTTTAAAGCACAGGAATACAGCAGGTGGGCCATTCACTGACTAAACCATCAAATGAGCTTAGCCAGTTTTCCCATTTCATTTCTCTACATAATTCAATAAATTCTCATGCCTGATCATTTGCTCAGGCCAGAAAGTGAATCCTAAATGGACCATTGTTTACTCATCGACAAATTAATTAGACCTTATAAAACTTGTTGCAACTGAAATAACTGATATCCTGTTACTTGGCCAATAACATTGAATGCCTGATGCATTCAATTGGCAAACAATTCTGCTTTAATTGTCCATAGAGTTAAACTTCAAACAAATTATTGAGTTCCAACTTGCATTTGCAACTCTTCCAATGAAACGTCTAGGAAGTTGAATAATTGCATAGGATCCTGTCTTTAAATGCATTTAGAGTGCTGTAGCAGAACCAGGCAATTGCATGAAAGCACGGAACATACCCCCATTAACAGTGGCATGAATTGGGACACTGGCATAAAAACGTTCCTCCCGTCTTCAGCATTTAAAGTATTGTAATTCCCACTTCAAGTCTTCCTGTACTCGCTATAATGGAGCACTAGAAAAGTGCTTCTGAATATATTGGTTATGTAACAAAATAGCCTGGCTCCAAAATTTCTTAACCTTACCCAAAACATCCAAATGCATCTTATATCTATTCAAAGATTTACATAAAACAGCTCCTTGTAGGTGCCACTCTTCAGAATACACCTATTTATTATGAGCATTGTCACAGGAGATAGATCATCTTTTCTAGAAATGGGGCAACTAACATATGGCATATCCATCACATTTTTAGCATCATGTTGATGTGCAATTTTGTGTATCATATTTGTCTCAGATTTCATATTCATCAGCAAAGAAAGCAGGAACAAAGACCACTCATGGAGCTCAAATTCAGCAAATTAAAAGTGTATAGATAGCTATATGAAATTACAGCATCTTTAATATATCAAACAAAAGAACTGCACAATCCAGAGGGCAAAAAAAAATCACAAAACTTAACTAATGAATTTGGTTATCGTTCAAAATGCCTCAAAAATTTCCTTCAGATAGGCCTGTCCTTCTGTCTGAAATCTTAGGTCTGAGTACAGGAATTTCCAGCTGTTGTGTAAATGTGCTCGCATTCAGGTGTCTGTTGTTGGGAGGAAGGGAGAGGATGCAAAGATGGAGAGAAACAGATCTATCTATTGATGCACACATTTATTTAGTGTTTCATGTAGCAAAACATCCCAAAATGGTTCACAATTCAGACGTATACCTGAGCTGCGGTGGAGAGGTGGCTGAATCCATCATTAAGTAAATAAGCTTCAAGGATACTTTTGAAGGTGGAACAGATGAGGCAGGGAGGACAAAGGATGTGTATTGGGGCAGAGAAAACAATACCTCTTGGAAATTACTTAATTTTTAGAAGTTACTAAAGGAATCAACATCTGCGAGAAAGGAGAAGTGAACACCCAATTGTGACTACAAATTATTTCATCAGATTTGACAATTTCCTACAGAAACTATTCGTCACATCAAAAGACCTTAATTATGTAATTGTTTGAAACAGAAAACATTAAGCACACCTAAATAGAAATGTGAGTGAACTTGAATGAATTTCCACCGTGCATTCATGTTGGCACATAAAAATTAATTTGGTAAGTTATGAAATGATATCCTATATGTTAAATGCAAACAAAACCTATATACATTCCAATAAAAAAGCGATATACTCATTTCAAAAACAGGGAGGAACCTCTTCAGCATTAAACTTGACACTTGCCCAATCTAGACCTGTTGCCTTTCCTTTTAAAAACAAATTGTGGCAGTTCAATGATTACATTCCATTCATCACTGATGCATTTCTCAGTTCAAGCAATCAAATGTTTATGGAAGAATGAGACCACAAGAGCTTTCCAAAAAAAATGGTTATTCGTTGATAAAAGACTTAGCAAGTCTCATTGAAATATCTTTGTCTCCCATTGATGGCAACTTTAACATATATACAAAAGTGTGATGAACCTAGATGCAAACAAGCAAAATTTAATAAGGTTTTTGGCTAATGGAGTGCCTGTGATCTCTATTGAGTTTTACATGGTTAGCTTCTAAGACAATAGGGAATGTTGCATGGCATTGTTAATGGTGAGCCTTGTGAGCTTTTTATTCTAAAAATATTAACTTCCTGTATTGGTCTCTACCTTCTCCATGACAACTACGTCCTGTGAGTCCTTCTACGCTGTTTCAGAGAAATGAGGGAGAAGGAAGGCATTCATAACTGATTTGTGATTAAGAAAATGCAACAAGTGCAAGCAAAAAACTCTGTTAGAAAACTGCAGAATGCTGAAGAGGGAGGTAAAAAATTATGGCTAAAGGATTGGAGTGTTTAGTTAACACAATTCAGTATAGCCAGCAACTTTCTCCTGATATGAAGGTGTAGCGATGGCCTTTAATATGCTAGGCATAGTAGATCCTTGGCTATTCAGTCTGAGTCAAGCAGGCAGAGCTAAGGGGAAAAATAATAGTGTTCTCTTTAGTTACTTGTGCAAGCCTGCCAGACAGCAGAAAATACAGGCAACAAGACTGGAATGAGATAGCAAGAGGGTGCGAAAATTCTGAAAACAAATCAGACTTGAAATCACAGGGAAACAATAGGAACTCAGAGAGGAAGATGAAAAGAGGCCTAAATGAAAGCAAACACCATTCCATATTTCGAAAAATGTGGCAGCTGAGCTAACTAGTAAGTTTAGTGACCTATGTTGGGGCAAATTGAAATGTTTGTCCTGTACATCACTGGTTGCCTGGAATGCATAGGATTAACCATGTAGGAGGAGTCTGCAGTAACAAATAGTTTTTTACAGCACAGAAACTGGCCAGTAAGTCTATGCTGGTATTTATGCTCTGCATAAGCCTCCTCCCATCACACTTCATCTCACACCATTGGTGTCAGCCGATGCAGCTGGTAGCACATTCACCTGAGTCCGAAGGTTGAGAGTTCGAGCCCCACTTCAGGACTTGAGCACGATAATCCAGGCTGACAATCCAATGCAGCACCAAGGGAGTGCTGCACTGCTGGACTATGCCCTAGATGACAAAACTGTCTTCTGGCTCTTCCAGGTGGATGTAAAAGATCCCATGGCACTATTCTGAAGAACAGCAAGGGATTTACCCTTGGTGTCCTGACCAATAATTATCCCTCAATTAACATCACAAGAACAGATTATAAGGTCAGCACATAGCTAATTTCTCCTACAAACAGCAAGTTTTTAAATAGCCATTCATGGGATAGGGGTGCCACTGGCCATGCCGGTATTTATGGCACACTCTAATTGCCCCTGCAAATAGGGTGGTGAGCTGCCTTCTTAAACCACTGCAGTCCACAAAGTGCTTGTAGACCTACCATACTATTTGGGAGGGAGTTTCAAAACTTTGACCTAGCCATGAAGGGGGAACAGTGATATAGTTCCAAGCCAGAATGATGTGCGACTTGGTGGGAAACTTGCAGGTGGTGGCATTCTCAAGCACCTGCTGCCCTTATTCTTTGAGATTGGAGAGGTTACAGCTTTAGAAAGTGCTGCAGAAACAGCCTTGGCAAGATGCTGCAGTGCATGTTGTAGATGCTGCAGACTACATCAGTGATGAAGAGAGTAAATGTGCAAGTTGGTAGTTGGGGTATTGATAAGTGACCTGCTTTGT
The DNA here is from genome assembly GCF_017639515.1 of Carcharodon carcharias. NCBI lineage: Eukaryota > Metazoa > Chordata > Chondrichthyes > Lamniformes > Lamnidae > Carcharodon > Carcharodon carcharias. The sequence goes on along the minus strand of NC_054484.1, from coordinate 95,594,010 downwards.
TCTGGATGGTGTTGAGCTTCTTGAGTACTGTTGGAGCTACACTCATCCAGGTATATGAAGAGCATTCAATCACACTCCTGACTTGTATCTTGTAGATGGTAGATAGGCCCTGGGAAGTCAGGTGGTGAGTTACTCACAGCATAATTCCCAGTCTCTGATCTGCTCTTGTAGCCACAGTATGTATATGGTTGGTCCAGTTTGATTTTGGTCAATGGCAGTCCTCAGGATGTTGGTGATGGTAATGCCAATTAACAAAAATAAGAGGGAAAACAAGAAGAAAAAATCACAAGACCACTCTTGTTGGCAGGGGCTTGGGAGCAGAATGATTGGAGATGCTGAATAGCACGGCAAGGACAAAGAATGGAAGTTAAAAAATATTGTAATATAAAAACAAAATACTGCAGATGCTGGAAATCAAACAAAAACAAAAAATGCTGGAAAAGCTCAGCAGGTCTGACAGCATTTGTGGAGAGAGAAACAAAGTTAACATTTTGAGTCCACATGACCCTTCTTCAGAGCTAAAGAGAATTAGAAATGTGATGAAATTTATACTGTTTAAGGGAGGGGGGGCGGGACAGGTGAAGCTGGATGGAAGGCCAGCGATAGGTGGGGGCAAAGGAGAGATTGACAAAGATGTCAAGAAAAAAAGGGCAAAGGGAGTGTTAAGGGTAGTGGTAAGGGCTAAAAAAGCTGCTTATGGTATAAAAAAGGCTCAGTGTTTTCCAATTTATTACGAAAATAAATCTTTGCAATTTCAAATGTACTATTGCCCAAGATTCCCCATTATATAATTTTTTCAGCAGTAGAAAAACAAACTGTTCCAACTTAGTATGTTTCTGAAACTGTGTGTGTCTAACTCAATTCTTCAAACATGCAATTGGCTTACTTTTTAAAAAAAGTATGACAACATGCCATGTGATCAAAAGTGGTGACATAAAACCCAGCTTTTATATTTTAGTAAGCTGTAAGCAGAATCCTTTCAATTCAGTAAGGTTCTCCTTTTACAGTACGCCATCAATGTTAGGTAGCTACTGGGTCTTAGCTCCTATATTTCAAATGCCTATTGAACAATGATTTAAAAGGAGCTTTTTAAATGTACAAAAGTGTTGGGATTCAATTTGTTGCAAGGATGAAGGAAAAATAAATCGGTGCAGTAATTTACCAACACCACTTTCTTTGTTCAATTAAAATTGACTGGGAAATAACATTACATGCAATATTTGCTGGCTTTGCTGGAAGGGACAGAGAGTAGAAACCTATGACTAAATAAGCAGATAAGGTTAGATGCTACAAAAATAATAAAAAGGACAAAACTAAAGGCTCTGTATCTGAATGCACATAGCATTCGAAACAAAACAGATGAACAGATAACAGAAATACAAATAAGTAAGTACAATCTAATAGCTATTACAAAGACATGGCTATAGGATGATATAGATTTCGATCTGAATATTGAAGGGCACATGACAATTAGGAATGACAGGAAGCTAGGAAAATGTGGAGGGTTAGCTCTGTTAATTAATGATAGTGTTAGGTCATTAGACAAGGATGACCTAAGTTCAGGAAACCAGGATGTAGAAGTGTTTTGGGTTGAGTTGAAAAATGATAAATGCAAGAAGTTACTTGTGGGAGTGGCATACAGGCCATAGGTCCAGCGATAGGTCCATAGTGGATTTTAATCTACATATAGACTAGAAAAATCAGATGGGGCAAAGGTAGCCTAGATGAGGTTTCATAGAATGTTTTCAGGATAGTTTCTTAGAACAACACATTCTGGAATCAACCAGAGAGCAAGCTATACTAAACTTAACATTGTGCGACGAGATAGGGTTAATTGATAACCTTGGAAGCAGCAATCAAAATAGATTGAATGTTATATTCAGTTTGAGAGAAAGTAGAGGGGGTCCAAGACTAGTATTTTAAACTTAAATAAGGGCAATTATGAGGGCATGAAAGCAAAGCCAGTTAAGGTGAACTGGCAAATTAGGTTAAGGGATAGGTCAATAGAGATGCTATGGCAGACATTTAAGGGGATATTTCCAAATACACAGGATGCATTCCAAGAGAAAGAAAAATTCCAAGGGGAGGACCCACCATCTGTGGTTAACTAAAAAAGCTGTATCAAATTTAAAGAATAAGCAAATAATTGCACAAAGACAGCTGGCAGGTCAGGAGATTGTACATAATAAGAAAAAAAACAGCAAAGAATGACAAAAAGATTAATGAGGGAAAAATTAAGATTGAGAGAAAGCTTACTAGAAATAGAAAGTCAGATAGTAAGAATTCCTGTAGATATTTAAATAACATGAGTTAACAAAGTGAGAGTTGGTCCAATAGAAAGTGAGTCTGGGGAATTAATAATGGAGAATAAGGGGATGAATTGAACAGGTAAATTGCATCGGTCTTCACTATAGAGGATACAAGTAACATCCACCCACCCCATCTTCCAATCCCAGCCCCAGCCGTGTATTCAATATACCCCCTGACCTTCCCCTCTTCGATGCTGAACGTTCAGTGCTCAGCAAAGGACTTAGTTTCATACCCTTACGCCCTCACCTCAATGAATTTCGGGCTCGGCATGATGCTGAACTCTTCTTCCACTGTCTTCGTCTCCGGGCTCACTTCTTTGGGCAGGAGTCCTCATCCCCGTTCAACGGATCCTTTTAACCACCTCCAAAACTCTCCCTCCACCTGGACCCCTCCCTCTGGATTCTTACCTTCTCTTGATCTTTTCATTGAGAACTGTCGGCGCGACATTAGTCGTCTCAATTCCTCTGCTCCTCTCACCCATTCTAATCTCTCTCTCTCTCTGAACTTACTGCATTCCATTCTCTCAGATCCAACCCTGACATTGTCATCAAACCTGCTGACAAGGGTGGTGCTGTTGTTGTCTGGCGCACTGACCTCTACCTCGCGGAGGCTGAGCGTCAACTCGCAGACACTTCCTCCTACCTCTCCCTGGACCATGACCCCACCATTGAACATCAAGCCATTGTTTCTAGGACTGTCACTGACCTCATCTCCTCTGGGGATCTTCCTCCCACAGCTTCCAACCTGATAGTCGCCCAACCTCGGACGGCCCGCTTCTATCTCCTACCCAAAATCCACAAACAGAACTGCCCCGGTAGACCGATCGTCTCAGCTTGCTCCTGCCCCACAGAACTCATTTCTCGTTATCTTGACTCCCTTCTCTCTCCCCTTGTCCAGTCCCTTCCCACCTACATCCGTGATTCCTCTGACACCTTACGTCACATCAACAATTTCCAGTTCCCTGGCCCCAACCGTTTCCTCTTCACCATGGACGTCCAATCCCTCTACACCTCCATCCCCCACCAGGATGGTCTGAGGGCCCTTAGCTTCTTCCTTGAACAGAGGCCCGAACAATCCCCATCCACCACTACTCTCCTCCCATCCGTCTGGCTGAACTTGTTCTCACACTGAACAATTTCTCCTTCAACTCCTCTCACTTCCTCCAAATAAAAGGTGTGGCTATGGGTACCCGCATGGGCCCCAGCTATGCCTGTCTCTTTATGGGGTATGTGGAACATTCCTTGTTCCAGTCCTACTCTGGCCCCCTTCCACAACTCTTTCTCCGGTACATCGATGATTACTTCGGTGCTGCTTTTTATGTGGAACATTCCTTGTTCCAGTCCTACTCTGGCCCCCTTCCACAACTCTTTCTCCGGTACATCGATGATTACTTCGGTGCTGCTTCATGCTCTCATCGGGACTTGGAAAAATTTATTAATTTTGCTTCCAGTCTCCACCCCTCCATCATTTTCACGTGGTCCATCTCTGACACTTCCCTTCCCTTCCTTGACCTCTCTGTCTCAATCTCTGGTGATAGACTGTCCACCAATATCCATTACAAACCCACCGACTCCCACAGCTACCTCGACCACAGCTCCTCACACCCCGCTTCCTGTAAGGACTCCATCCCATTCTCTCAGTTCCTTCACCTCCGTCGCATCTGTTCCGATGACACTACCTTCAAAAACAGTTCCTCTGACATGTCCTCCTTCTTCCTTAACCGAGGTTTTCCACCCACTGTCGTTGACAGGGCCCTCAACTGTGTCCAGCCCATCTCCCGCGCATCCGCCCTCACACCTTCTCCTCCCTCCCAGAAACATGATAGGGTCCCCCTTGTCCTCACTTATCACCCCACCAGCCTCCGCATTCAAAGGATCATCCTCCGCCATTTCCGCCAACTCCAGCATGATGCCACCACCAAACACATCTTCCCTTCACCCCACCTGTCGGCATTCCGTAGGGATCGTTCCCTCCGGGACACCCTGGTCCACTTCTCCATCACCCCCTACTCCTCAACCCCCTCCTATGGCACCACCCCATGCCCACGCAAAAGATGTAACACCTGCCTCTTCACTTCCTCTCTCCTCACCGTCCAAGGACCCAAACACTCCTTTCAAGTGAAGCAGCATTTCACTTGCATTTCCCCCAACTTAGTCTACTGCATTCGTTGCTCCCAATGTGGTCTCCTCTACATTGGAGAGACCAAACATAAACTGGGCGACCGCTTTGCAGAACACCTGCGGTCTGTCCGCAAGAATAACACAAACCTCCCTGTCGCTTGCCATTTTAACACTCCACCTTGCTCTCTTGCCCACGTCTGTCCTTGGCTTGCTGCATTGTTCCAGTGAAGCCCAACGCAAACTGGAGGAACAACACCTCATCTTCCAACTAGGCACTTTACAGCCTTCCGGACTGAATATTGAATTCAACAACTTTAGGTCTTGAGCTCCCTACTCCATCCCCACCCCCTTTCTGTTTCCCCCTTCCTTTTGTTTTTTTCCAATAAGTTATATAGATTTTTCTTTTCCCACCTATTTCCATTATTTTTAAATATTTTTAAATCTTTTATGCTCCCCCCACCCCCCATTAGAGCTGTACCTTGAGTGCCCTACCATCCATTCTTAATTAGCACATTCGTTTAGATAATATCACCAACTTTAACACTATGTGTTCTTTTGTTCTGTTGTTTGTGACATCTTTTGATGATCTGCTTCTATCACTGCTTTTGCCTACAACCACACCAACCCCCTCCACTTCTCTCTCTCTCCACCTCCCCCCCGCCACCCCCACACACCTTAAACCAGCTTATATTTCAACTCTTTCTTGGACTCACTCAAGTTCTGTCGAAGGGTCATGAGGACTCGAAACGTCAACTCTTTTCTTCTCCGCCGATGCTGCCAGACCTGCTGAGTTTTTCCAGGTAATTCTGTTTTTGTTTTGGATTTCCAGCATCCGCAGTTTTTTTGTTTTTATACAAGTAACATCCCTGGAATAGCTGTAAATCAGGAAATGAAAGGGAGGAAGGAACTACAGAAAATTACAATCCCCAGGGAAGTGTTATTGAGCAAATTGTCAGAGTTGCGGGCTGATAAGTTCCCAGGTCCTGATTGACTTCATCCTAGGGTCTTAAAGTAGCCGTATGTATATTATCTGTTCCTCCCTCAATCAATTTCTTCAATGTGATGCACAAACACAGAAGGTACCTGATACAACTTTAGGTTACAATAACAAGGGCTGTTCACAACATATAGTTTGCAGCCTATTTGAAACATTTATAACACCTGCCTTGTTAAGCTAAATCTGCTGAAAAGGATGAGGCGAAGGTTATTGGGGTTAGGCAGAATGTGGAGTTAAGAACATAAGAAGTAAGAACAGGAGTAGACCATTCAGCCCCTCAAGCCTGCTCCGCCATCTTCTTGTGTTTCGATTTCCACATTCCCATCTAACTCCGATAACCTTTGATTCCCTTGTCTAACAAGAATCTGTCTACCTCTGCCTTAAAAATATTCAATGACCTTGCCTCCACCACCTTCTGAGGCAGAGAATTCCAAAGTTGCACAACCGTCTGAGAAAAAAAAAATTCTTCTCCTCTCTGTCCTAAAAGTTTAAAACAGTGTCCCCTAGTTCTGGACTCACCCACAAGAGGAAACATCCTTCCGACGTCCACCTTGTCAAAGCCATTCAGGATTTTATATACTTCAAACAAATCACCCCTCACTCTTCTGAACTCCAGTGGAAACAAGTCCAGTCTGTCCAACCTTTCCTCATAAGACAACCCACTCATTCCAGGTATCAATATTGTAAACCTCCTTTGAACCGCCTCCAATGCATTTACATCCTTCCTTAAATGAGACGACCAAATCTGCACACAGTATTCGAGATGCGGTCTCACCAATGCCCTGTATAACTGAAGCATAACATCTTTACTTTTATGTTCAATCCCTCTCATAATAAAGGATAGAATTCCATTAGCCTTCTTAATTACTTGCTGTACCTGCATACTAACTTTTTGTGATTCCTGTACTAGAACACCTAGATCCCTCTGCGCCTCAGAATTATGCAGTTGTTCTCCATTTAAGTAATACTCTGCATTTTTTATTCTTCTTGTCAAAGTGAACAGCTTCAAATTTTCCCACATTAAACTCCATTTGCAGGATCTTTGCCCACTCACTCAACCTATCTATATCCATCTGCAACTTCATGTCCTCTTCACAACATACTTTCCTACCTATCTCATCCGTTCATCAAATGTTGAACGTTCAGCTGAATCGTGTTAAGAGCAATTCCGGACTCAGAAAAAACAAGATCAACCACATTCTCGTTCAGGAGCGGATAACAAGCATGTTCATACTTATACTTATCAGCCAATCCTTTCGTTTCAACTTTACACTTTAAAAGTGGGTAGGGCTAATGAGTCAGCTCTGAATAGTACTCTGCACAACAAATGTATATTCATTAGCCAGCACTTCACTTGAAGTACAATTTTATAAACCATAATCTCATCTAGTTCTAAAGAACATTAAAGGAAATGTCAATATAAACTAAGGCAATCAAGGTATCCATCACTTACACAATTCAAATGACTGGCAACAATTCAACAACATCTACACAAGCTCCAGGAGAGGTCCACAAACTTTATCCAGTGATCAAACTATCCACATTATGAAGGATCAAAGTTTGATCCTGGGTCCCCGCTGAGGCAGCTGATCTCAGTTAGGGTATTGCTGGGAATGCTAAAATGTACATCAATATTTGGATTAACAGGAAGAAATACTGGCCAGGATTAGAAAAGAAAAGGAAAGGGCCCAAGAGAAGGGGCAGGGCCGCAGGGGATCAAGAGAACAGGTGGGGCCGTGAGGATATGAGAATGAGTGGAGCCTTGAGAGTTTAGGAGAATGTGTGGGGCTGAAAGGGCGCAGAAGAACAGGTGGGGCTGAAAGGGCGCAGAAGAACAGGCGGGACTGAGATGGCACAAGGGAATGGAATGAGAGTGGGCGCAAGAGAACCCGGGAAGAGAAGGTGCAATAGAAGTGGGGAAGACAGGGCACAAGAGAATAGGCAGGGCAGGGAAGGCACAAGAGAACCGGGGAAGAGAGGATGCAATAGAATGGGTTAAGAGATCGCAGTAAGAGGGCACAAGAGAAGGGTGAGAAAAAAAAGGAGAGACAGACAGGGAGGAAGAGAGAGAAAGACAGAGAGAGGGGCAGAATGTAACAGAAAGGGAGGGACTGATAAACAGAAAGGGAGGGAGAAAGAGAGAAAGAGAGGGACAGAAAGGGAGAGAGAGGGACAGAGAAAGAAAAAGGGACAGAGAGAGAGAGAAATAGAGAAAGGGAGGGATAGAGAAGGGGGGAGAGGGGAGACAGAAAATGAGAGAGCGAGAGAGAGACCACTGTTGCCTTTAAAATTTATCTATATGCGTAAGTATTTCCAGTACATGATCCTTCTAAAATTTTTTTGCATGCACGATATTTATTACAGAACAAGGCCTGCACAACCAGGCTGTTGCGGGCTGCATACCTTAGCAGGAACATTGGGAGGGGGAGATAAAAAGAGAAAAGGGGGAACAGGGAGAGAGAGATAAGACATTAAACTGAGGCCCCATGTACTTGTCCAAGTGAACGTAAAAGATCCATGGCACTATTTCGAGAACCAGTGATTTCTCTAGCTGTCTACTAAACAACAATACTAAAACAGATCATATGGTTATTATTTATGTTGTTTGTGGGACCCTTGCTGTATGTAATTTGGCTGCTGTGTTTCCCTATGTTACAACAGTGACTACACTAGCAGTAGTCATTATCACAACACTAGTCCACTGACTGTAAAGCACTTCAGGCCACCCAGTGTTCATGAAAGGTGCTATGTAACTGAAAGTTTTTTCTTAATTATCAAATTGCCTATCATCAATAACTCTCACAAATGACTGGTGCCTTGAGAATACTTTAATGTAACCTGAGGGTTGGGAAATGGTTGGAATGCACTGACGTTATTCAAGAGTTAGGCCAAGGATATTTTGGGCAAGGCTGGAAATATCCACTAATATAATAATACAATCGATGAGCATAGATTAATCAGAATGGTACCAGAGTTAAAATCATAAAATGGTGACAATGATTTACAGAGTGGATAGAGAGAAACTATTTCCTCTGCCAGGACAGTCAAAGAAGGCATATAACCTCAAACTTAGAGTTAGGCCATTCAGGGGTAATGTCAGGAAGCACTTCTTCACACAAAAGTTTGTGAAGGTCTTGAACAGGCTCCCACAAAAAGCTGTTGAGGCCAATTTCAAAACTGAAATTGGTAGATTTTTATTCGGTAAGAATATTGAAGGTTTATGGAACCAAGGCAGGTAGCTGGAGTTACGGTACAAATCAGCCACAATCTAATGAAATGGTGGAACAGGTTCAAGCAGCTGAATGGCCCACTCCTGTTCCAACAATACCAATAAATATATTCTTTAGTTTTAGGACTTTCCTTGGTGTTGCTAAGCTCTGAAAACATTGGCTACTGTTTTCACTGACACCTTATCGGTGCTACCTCTAAGCAGTAAGGTGTGGTCACAAGATAATTATATATAGGGAAGGCAATTTAGCTCATTCTAGAATCATTCTAAACAAAAACAGAAAATGCTGGAAAAACTCAACAGGTCTGAAAGCATCTGTGGAGAGAAAAAAGTTAACATTTTGAATCCGTATGAAAGAACGCAGGTGTTCTGCAAAGCTTATTTCCGCGAACTCCAGCATGATGCCACCACCAAACACATCTTCCCTTCACCCCCCCGTCGGCATTCCGTAGGGATCGTTCCCTCCAGGACACCCTGGTCCACTCCTCCATCACCCCCTACTCCTCAACCCCCACCTACGGCGCCACCCCATGCCCACGCAAAAGATGTAACACCTACCCCTTCACTTCCTCTCTCCTCACCGTCCAAGGACCCAAACACTCCTTTCAACTGAAGCAACATTTCACTTGCATTTCCCCCAACTTAGTCTACTGCATTCGTTGCTCCCAATGCGGTCTCCTCTACATTGGAGAGACCAAACATAAACTGGGCGACCGCTTTGCAGAACACCTGCGGTCTGTCCGCAAGAATGACCCAAACCTCCCTGTCGCTTGCCATTTCAACACTCCACCCTGCTCTCATGCCCACATGTCTGTCCTTGACTTGCTGCATTGTTCCAGTCAAACCCAACACAAACTGGAGGAACAACACCCCATCTTCCGACTAAGCACTTTACAGCCTTCCGGACTGAATATTGAATTCAACAACTTTAGGTCTTGACCTCCCTCCTCCATCCCCACCCCCTTTTGTTTCTTCCCCCTTCCTTTTGTTTTTTTCCAATAAATTATATAGATTTTTCTTTTTCCTTCCTATTTCCATTATTTTTAAATAGTTTTAAATCTTTTATGCTCCCCCCACCCCCACTAGAGCTATACCTTGAGTGCCCTACCATCCATTCTTAATTAGCACATTCGTTTAGATAATATCACCAACTTCGACACCTATGTGTTCTTTTGTTCTGTTGTTTGTGACGTCTTTTGATGATCTGCTTCTATCACTGCTTTTGCCTACAACCACACCCCCCCTCCACTTCTCTCCCTCTCCCCACCACCACCCCCCCGCCCCACACACCACCGCCCCCCCCCACCACCACCACCACCACCACCACCACCACCTTAAACCAGCTTATATTTCAACCCTCCCTGGGATTCACCTAGTTCTGTCGAAGGGTCATGAGGACTCGAAACGTCGACTCTTTTCTTCTCTGCCGATGCTGCCGGACCTGCTGAGTTTTTCCAGGTAATTCTGTTTTTGTGTTATTTATTGGTATTGTTGGAACAGGAGTGGGCCATTCAGCTGCTTGAACCTGTTCCACCATTTCATTAGATTGTGGCTGATTTGTACCGTAACTCCAGCTACCTGCCTTGGTTCCATAAACCTTCAATATTCTTACCGAATAAAAATCTACCAATTTCAGTTTTGAAATTGGCCTCAACAGCTTTTTGTGGGAGCCTGTTCAAGATCTTCACAAACTTTTGTGTGAAGAAGTGCTTCCTGACATTACCTCTGAATGGCCTAACTCTAAGTTTGAGGTTATATGCCTTCTTCGACAGTCCTGGCAGAGGAAATAGTTTCTCTCTATCCACTCTGTAAATCATTGTCACCATTTTATGATTTTAACTCTGGTACCATTCTGATTAATCTATGCTTATCAATTGTATTATTATATTAGTGGATATTTCCAGCCTTGCTCAAAATATCCTTGGCCTAACTCTTGAATAACGTCAGTGCATTCCAACCATTTCCCATCCCTCAGGTTACATTAAAGTATTCTCAAGGCACCAGTCATTTGTGAGAGTTATTGATGATAGGCAATTTGATAATTAAGAAAAAACTTTCAGTTACATAGCACCTTTCATGAACACTGGGTGGCCTGAAGTGCTTTACAGTCAGTGGACTAGTGTTGTGATAATGACTACTACTAGTGTAGTCACTGTTGTAACATAGGGAAACACAGCAGCCAAATCACATACAGCAAGAGTCCCACAAACAACATAAATAATAACCATATGATCTGTTTTAGTATTGTTGTTTAATAGACAGCTAGAGAAATCACCGGTTCTCAAAATAGTGCCATGGATCTTTTACGTTCACTTGGACAAGTACATGGGGCCTCAGTTTAATGTCTTATCTCTCTCTCCCTTAATTCTTCCTCTCGCTCCCTGTTCCCCCTTTTCTCTTTTTATCTCCCCCTCCCAATGTTCCTGCTAAGGTATGCAGCCCGCAACAGCCTGGTCGTGCAGGCCTTGTTTCCAGCATCCGCAGTATTTTTCTGTTATCTTAGAATCATTCTGGTTGGGTGAAGTAAAATCCATCTCTCCCATTGCAGTCTCCAATTGCTGAGATTTTTACATTATTCAGCATCAGGAAGCCCAATCCATGTATGGATCACATTGTGTAAAAAAATTTCTGATATAGTCTGAAATATGCTTTTTAATAATTTGAACCTGTGCTCTTATTTGAAGTTTTTTTGGATATACTTTTTTTCATTTGAATTATAATCTGTGTACTTCTCTAAAATAACTTTCTCACAAGCCTCCTTTTGAGGCTGAAAACTCAAGTTTTCCTCATAACTTAAGAAGTTATCAACATCAGGGATGATATTCAGGGTTTAAACAAAAATACCTGGAAAAACTCAGCAGGTCTGGCAGCACCTGCAGAGAGGAACACAGTTAACGTGTTGAGTCCGAATGACCCTTCAACAGAACTAAGTAAAAATAGAAGAGAGGTGAAATATAAGCTGGTTTGGGGTGGGGTGGGACAAGTAGAGCTGGATAGAGGGCCAGTGATAGGTGGAGATAACCATAAGATGTCACAGACAAAAGGACAAAGAGGTGTTGAAGGTGGTCAACAATTACACATTATACAACCTCAGCTAGCGTACAATGTCTAGTTCTATTTAAGCATAGGAAAGATAGTATTGCCCTTGAGAGGTGAACCACAAATACAATGCCAGGTATCATAAATTGAATCTATGAAGAAAGATAACTGAAGCTTGTAAGATTATATACACGAAGGGAGTTAATAAAACTGAAGAAGGTGAAGTGAGAAAAAACTTTTTCACAAGAGTGGTTCGGGTCTGGAATGCACTGCATGGAAGTGTGGTGCAGGCAGGTTCAATCCAGGCATTCAAGCGGGTATTAGATGATTATCTGAATAGAAACAATGTGCAAGGGTACAGGGAAAAGGCAGCACATGGCACCGGCGAATGATGCTTATTTGGAGAGCCGGTGCAGACACGATGGAGGCGAATGGACTCCTTCTTTGCCATTAAAATTCTGTGATCCAGGTAAATTGTTCACAATGGAAGAAATGAAAAAGTAGGGGATAGATACTGCAAAGGCTATGGGCCCTGATAAATTTATGGCTGTAGTATTGAAGGCTTGTGTTCTAGAACTAGCTGCACCACTAGCCAAGCTGTTCCAGGACAGCAACAACACTGGTGTCTACCCAACAATATGAAAAATTGCCCAGGTACGTCCTGTTTACAAAAAGCAGGACAAATCCAATCCTGCCAATTACCACTCTATCAGTCTATTCTCGATCGTCAGTAAAATGATGGAAGGTGTCGTCGACAGTGCCATCAAGCTGCACTTACACAGCAATAACCTGCTCACTGCTCAAGGGCAATTAGGGATGGGCAAAAAAATGCTGGCTGAGCCCACAGTTCCTGAAAGAATTTTAAAAATCCCCAGATTGGAACCATGCTACGCTCAAACTGACTGCTGCATTTACCTACAAAACTATAGTGACTTCATTTCAAAGCAAAACTATTCTGTAAAACTCTATTAGGATGTCCTAAATGCAAGTTATTTCCTTTAATTAGTGGTCACCACCGAGGCTGACATGTCAATAATGACAAAAGTGGCAATAATAGTCACATGGGAGGTCAACACAGTAAAACTACACCTCTATTAAGGGGACAACACTTTCAACATGTCAGGCTAGAAAAGGTGGTAAGAAAATAATTTTAGAAGTATAAGTTTTAAAAAAGTTAAAGGATTTCAAATCTCTTTTTAAGTTATCAAACTCTACAGGGGGTTGTAACAGTAGTTAAAATTTAAAGATATCAGCCAAAACCAAGCTCCTGTAATTTTTGTCTGATGTGATTGGTATAATTTGTACTATGTTTTATTGGTAAATTGTCTGTGCTGCCTAATTTGTTCCTTTACTATGAGATTAGTAGGTTTGATTCCTACATTCCCTACTGTTTAAGTTCAGATCACTTGAAATTTTGGCCAAGCATAAAATGTGACAACAAAATTTGAGCCACAGTATGACACAGGAAATGTGACACGCTGGTTAGGAAACATACGCTTTCATATCTTTTAGAGTTTTCCTGTGATCTTGTGCACGGCAAGATGATACAGGAGTGTTATACCATGTAATGTACAATTATTCTTCTAAGGTGGAGCTATGTCTCTCAAAACCACAAACCATAATTAATAATGAAACACAAGTTGCACTGAATCAGAGTTTAATTGTTGTTGATAAGGGAACTTTGCAGATAGTAACGTGCTAGTTTGTTTCAGGCAGCAGCTCAGAAACACCCAGTAGTTAAAGTTTTTTTTGCATCTGTGACATGTAATGTCGATGCAATAGATCCACCTTTTGTTTACAATATAACCAGATCTCTCGTGGCTTTGTAATAACATGAGTACTATGACATGCAATGCACAGTATACTATTCTGTTAAAATGGAGCTTTGTTCAACTGGCTGGCTCCTTAAAGCTAGAGAATCTAACTACCTTAAATAAGCACAACCTAAAATCATGTTGATTGGAAGGTGTTCAGACATAACAAGCATTCAAAGATTGTTTTGCATCTGTAATATATACACTGATATTTTAGAAAACATTTTTCATACATCTGTTAGGTTTCAGATATGTATTATGTAGGTTCCCATTCAATGCTTTAAAGGAAGTTGTTAAGAAAATGAATAACTTATTTCCAACCCAGAGAAACTTCAATAGCAATAGAAAATATCTTCCAATTGACCTTAGGACTGCAAATCCCTGACAGCAATTAGTCTTTGATCAACCTTAGGATGTTACTGCAATTAGACCGCATGGCTATAAAGAGACAGGTCAAATTACCTGCAGCAATTTATTATCAGGTTTGTGGCCATAATGCTCCCATCCTCATGAATTTGTATGTCCTCCAACTTATCGCAGGAAGTTCCACTGGAAATTCATTAGTTTTTAAATTAAACTACACTATTATCAGTGAACCATCTCTGGATCTCCTGTGACTGTCCTGCGTACCTTATCATTCATAAAGCATTGAGGCAGGGAAATGATCTCTGGTTTGCATTGTCCATGGCACTCTTTCATTCATGTGTTCTGCACTGTGGTACTATCAAGGCTTACAGACAGTGGATCCTCTTTTATTAAAGTATCAGCTCATCTGCCTTTTGATGGAATTTCCTCCAGAGAGGGTCCAGCTCCCCTCCTCTAGCCACTCAAATATTTGAAGCAGTTGGCATTTTCTGGGGGTGCTTAGGATCTTAACTGCTACCCTGCACTTAATACTGACCAGTGGTAGAAATACCTACTGTCAACACAAGCATCAGGTTTAACACCCAATCTGATTAATTAAGGCATGGCAGGCTGGATTTCTTTGTATATCGAAGGGGGGCTTTCGGATTTTGTTTGAGACCAAAAAAGTCTAGATAACTTTGCATTAAAGTAGTTCAGTCTTAGATAGGATCATGGAGTGAGGAACATTGCCATTCAACATTTTCTTTTTTTCTGAACATCCCTGCTTCACAGGAAAAAAGCCCAGAGAAGGGGAGATAGCATTTTTGGAGGTTAACATCCAGATTATGTATACCAATAATCAAACCAACCACATTTCAATTTTCAGTTTCTGCACATCACCACTGACATGGTTCAGAAACTCTCAAAATGCCAGGACATAAAACAACAGAAAACAAAGAACAATGAACTACTTGAGCAAAAGACAGACACTTAACACCCTTCTTGAATTCTATATTCTGCAATGCAGCTTAATAATCGCACTCCAAGATCAGACATCAGCTCCAACTGGTTCTTCAAGTTTGTTATCTCCCATTCAACTGTCTATAGGTTATATTTGCATTTATGTTGTTTTTCAAATTTGGATTAGATAGTCTGGCACCTATGAGCCTGCTCCTAAGGTTTATGTTTTTTAACACTGTTTTTCACTGTCCAGTGGCAGGCAACTGACCCAGTGTTATCTGCTTTTAAAAGTCTGTCACCAGGCCAGTGTTATCTGCTT
This sequence comes from Carcharodon carcharias, assembly GCF_017639515.1. Classification (NCBI taxonomy): domain Eukaryota; kingdom Metazoa; phylum Chordata; class Chondrichthyes; order Lamniformes; family Lamnidae; genus Carcharodon; species Carcharodon carcharias. The sequence continues at coordinate 95,578,877 of NC_054484.1, read as the reverse complement.
TTAAAAGTCTGTCACCAGGCTGCAGAAAATTGACTTTGTGGCATCTACACTAGAGCAAACAGCCAGATGCCAAACTTCCAGAAACAAAATTAAAATACCAAATTAGATTTAATTCAGAGTGATTTGTAAAGAATCTGCAAAAGAATGTGAAATTCATATCAAGTACACAAATAGTTCAAGTAACCCAATGACATGCATTTGAAACTTCTACCCATGCAAACTATTGCAGTGTTAAGCTTCCAAGTTAACGAAAACAAAGCTACATCAATAATATAGAGTGTGAGGATATTTACATTTTTCTTAATCATGGAATAAAATTAAGGGAGGGAGGAAACATTTAAAAATATTCATTTGATACACTTGAAAAGACTGGAAGAACTTGAAACCTGATGCCAAAACAAATGTATTCACTTAGTATTAAGAAAATGCTACTGAAGTAATTGAGGGATGTGGCCTGGACACAAACGTGAAATGAATGGAGATGCAGCTTTAAGTATAGTTTCCCTCTTCCCCACTTCTATAATTGCTCAAATCTGTTTTTACCCTCTGATGGGTCAGTGCAAACATGTCCACAAATTTACGATCACTACACTGTGGTTAGAGATGTTGCAATACTGAAGAACAATGTCAGGTCGAAACATTGTCAAACTTCTTTTCCTGCCATCATCACTTTAGGCATATCACCTCAATTCACTGTTGTGACTACTGACCAATTTGATGACTCGTCAGGAAGCTGAGTGTGAAATGCTGCTTAGGGCAGTTTTCAAACCCATATGTACAGCCCATGTCACAGCATCTTATCTTGTTTTGGTACAAGGTCACTCAAGCACAGTAGCTGTTTTTTAAAAAAAAGTTAGAGTAACTTGCCAAATTAACATCTGAAAACCATAAATGGCATGCTTCAGTGAAGATCAGTGAAAAACAAGAGGACCTATGGGAATAAAAATTAAAGGACAGGAAAGGTCAAATAGGAATTTTAAGTTCCCAATGTTTGAATGCAAACTGCAACATTGTCAGGAAGTCTGTACATAAGGGAAATGACTGATAAGATTTAAAAATAGGATGACCGTTACTTGTTTTGTAGATTCAGACTATTATTAAACACAATCATGGCCCGGCATATCCCCCACTCTACCATTACCATCGAGCCAGGGGATCAACCCTGGTTCAATGAAGAGTGCAGGAGGGCATGCCAGCAGCAGAACAGGCCTATCTAAAAATGAGGTGTCAACCTGGTGAAGCTATAACACAGGACTACTTGCATGCCAAACAGCATAAGCAGCAAGTAATAGACAGAGCTAAGCGATCCCACAACCAAAGGATCAGATCTAAGCTCTGCAGTCCTGCCACATCCAGTCGTGAATGATGGGGGACAATTAAATAACTCACTAGAGGGGGAGGCTCCACAAACATCCCCATCCTCAATAATAGGGGAGCCCAGCACATCAGCGCAAAAGATAAGGCTGAAGCATTTGCTACAATTTTCAGCCAGAAGTGCCGGATGGATGATCTATCCCGGCCTCCACCGGAGGTCCCCAGCATCACGGATGCCAGTCTTCAGCCAATTCAATTCACTCCACATGACATCAAGAAATGGCTGAAGGCACTGGATACTGCAAAGGCTATTGGCCCTGACAATATTCCAGAAATAGTACTGAAGACTTATGCTCCAGAACTTGCCGTGCCCCTAGCCAAGCTGCTGCAGTACAGCTACAACACTGGCATCTACCCGGCTATGTGGTAAGTTGCCCAGATATGTCCTGTACACAAAAATGCTGGACAAATCCAACTCGGCCAATTACCGCCCCATCAGTTTACTCTCGATCATCAGTAAAATAATGGAAGAGGTCATCAACAGTGCTATCGAGCTGCACTTGCTTAGCAACAACCTGCTCACTGACGCCCAGTTTGGGCTCCTCCAGGGCCTCTCCGCTCCTGACCTCATTACAACCTTGGTTCAAACATGGACAAAAGAGCTGAACTCTCAAGATGAGGTGAGAGTGACTGCCCTCGACATCAAAGTTGCATTTGCCCAAGTGTGAAATCAAGGAGCCCCAGCAAACCTGGAGTCAATGGGAATCAGGGGGAAAACTCTCCACTGTTGGAATCATACCTAGCACAAAGAAAGATGGTTGTAGTTGTTGAGGTTAGTCATCTCAGCTCCAGGGCATCACTGCAGGAGTTCCTGAGAGTAGTGTCCTCCGCCCAAACATCTCCAACTGTTTCACCAATGACCTTCCTTCCAACATAGGTCAGAAGTGGAGATGTTCACAGATGATTGGACAAAGTTCTGCACTATTCGCAACTCTTCAGATTCTGAAGCAGTCCATGTCCAAATGCAGCAAGAGCTGGACAATATCCAGGCTTGGGCTGATAAGTGGCAAGTAACATGCGGGCCACATAAGTACCAAGCAATGACCATCTCCAACAAGAGAGAATCTAACCATTGCCCCTTGACGTTCAATGGCATTATCATCACTGAATCTCCCACTATCAACATCCTGCGGGTTACCATAGACCAGAAACTGAACTGGACTAGCCATATAAATACTGTGGCTACAAGGGCAGTTTCAGATGCTAGTAATCCTGCAGCGAGTAACTCACCTCCTGATTCCCCAAAGCCTGTCTACCATCTACAAGGCACAAGTCAGGGGTGAGATGGAATATTCCACTTGCCTGAACGAGTGCAGCTCCCACAACACTCAAGAAGCTTGACACCATCCAGAACAAAGCAGCCTGATTGATTGGCACCACATCCACAAACATTCACTCTCTCCACACCAACAAACAGTAGCAGCTGTGTGTACCATCTACAAGATGCACTGCAGAAATTCACCAAGGCTCCTTCGACAGCACCTTCCAAATCCACGACCACTACTATCCAGAAGGACAAGGACAGCAGATACATGGGAACACCACCACCTGTAAGTTCCCTCCAGGTCACGCACCAGCCTGACTTGGAAATACATTGCTGTTCCTTCACTGTCACTGGGTCAAAATCCTGGAACTCCATTCCTAACAGCATGGATTGCAGCGGTTCAAGAAGGAAGCTCACCACCACCTTCTCAAGGGCAACTAAGGTTGGACAATAAATGCTAGCCCAGCCAGTGAAGCCCATGTGCTGTGAATGAATTAAAAAAAGGTGAAAAGTTCTGAGTTTTGACATGGAATCTCTGCTAGAATACAGCAGCTTATAATAGGCATCAATATCCTTGAGCTAGCAAAAGTTCTTTGTTCCTGCACACTGAAGGAGGGAGCTCTGCCGAAACTGCAATAGGTGGGAGACTCAACTCTGACACTCTACACAGTAAAACAGGCTCACACATGAATAGGTTGTTTCTGTAGAACAGAGGAGATCAAGGGGGCAATTGAAGAGAGGTGCTTAAAATTATAAAGGGATGGGGCAGGATAGAGTAGACAAACAGAACATTGAGGAGCCTAGTATGAAGGGACATATGTACAAGATTAGATACAAGGGATTTAGAACTTTTTCTTATATTTGTTCATGCAATGTGGGCATCGCTGACTAGGCCAGCATTTATTGCCCTTCCCTTATTGCCCTTGCTCAGAAGACAGTTGAGAGTAAACCACATTGCCGTGGGTGTGAAGTCACATGTAGGCCAGACCAGAAAAGGATGGCAGATTTCCTTCCCTAAAGGACATTAGTAAATCAGATGGGTTTTTATGACAATTGGCAATGGTTTTGTGGATATCATTAGGCTTTTAGTTCCAGATTTTTTTTACTGAATTCAAATTTCACCATCTGCCTTGATGGAATTCAAACCCGGGTCCCCAGAGCATTATCCAGTGACAATACCACTATGTCAGGCAGAACTAAGTGATCCTGCAACCAACGGATCAGATCTAAGCTCTGCAGTCCTGCCACATCCAGTTGTGAACAGTGGTGGGCAATTAAGCAATGAGTGCAGCTTTGGAACTGAGTGCACACCTGGGAGTTTGGAATTAGATCTTAGTCTACTACAGGGAAAGGAACTAGCTGTTTGGTGAGTACCTGGTAAGTGGTTAAGGTCTGATCCATTCCTAAGGTTTAAAATAGCATACCAGCTGGTGGTAAAGTTAATAGAATATATAAAAAAAGGAAAATAAAGAAGTGAATAATATAATTAAGTAACTAATCAAAACATATTCAGGATGGCAGGACAGGATATATGTCAAGGCTGCAGCATGTGGGGGCTCCTGGATGCCAGTGTGATCCAGGGCAAACATGACTGTAGTGAGTGGCTGCGGCTCAAGGAGCTTTGGCTCAGAGTCATTGCTCAGCTGGAGGCCGAGCTGCAGATACTGTGACACGTCAGGGAGGGGAATAGTTACCTGGGTGCAGGAGGCAGTCACACCATTTAAGATAGGGTCTTCTGATTTGGTCAGTGATCAGGGACGGAATGAGGTGACTCCGAGTTAGGCAGGTAAGGGGACCCAGAGGGCAGGATTCTCAACCTTTGCAATTGTCCAACAGGTTTGAGGTTCTCTCAGCTTCTTTGAATGAGAGTGGGGCTGCAGGGTGGATGAACAAACTAACCATGGCACCATACTAGAGGAAGCCATTCAAGCAGGGGGAAGCAGAAAGGAATGTAGTGATAGTAGGGGACAGTACAGTGAGGAGATTGACACTCTGCTCTGCAGCCAAGAGTGAAAATCCAGATGGCTGTGTTGCGTGCCCAGTACCAGGGTTCTGGAAATCTGCTCAGGGCTGGAGGGAAACCTGCAGTGGGAGAGGGGAGGATCCAGTTGTCATGACATAGACAGAACTAGGTAAGAGGTTCTGCACAGAGAGTATGAGAAGCAAAGCGCTAAATTAAAAAACAGAACCTCAAAAGTAATAAGCTCTGGATTACTACCTGAGCCATGTGCAAATTGACATAGGGTACATAAAGTTAGAGAGATGAATACATTGCTCCAAGGCTGGTGTAGGAGTGGGTTCCAATTCTTGGGGCATTGGCACCAGTCCTGGGGAAAGTAGGGGTTGTACCGTTGGGACGGTCTACACCTGAACCTTGCTGGGACCAGTGTTCTAACAAGCGACAACATTAGGGAAGTAGAGTGGGTTTTAAACTATATAGCTGGGGCAAGGGATAACATTTCAGAAAAAAAGCAAATGCTGGAAATCTGAAATAAAAACAGAAAATGCTGAAAAAACTCAGCCAGACAACATGGTTTTGTGAAAGGGAAATCATGTTTAACCAATTTATCGGAGTTCTTTGAAAAAGTAACACATGCTGTGAATGAAAGGGAACCGGTGGATGTACTGTACTTGGATTTCTAGAAGGCATTTGATAAGGTACCACATCAAGAGTTGTGAAAAATAAAAGCTCATGGTGTAGTGGGTAATATATTGGCATGAATAACAGGAATTATCCATGTAGGCATAAATGGGTCTTTTTCTGGTTGGTAAGATGTAATAAGTGGTGTGCTACAGGGATCAGTGCTGCAGCCTCAAACTTTTTACAATTTATATAAATGCCTTGGATGAAGGAACCGAAGATGTGGGTGCTAAATTTGCTGATGGCACAGAGGTAGGTAGGATAGTAGGATGTGAAGAGGACACAAGGAGGCTACAAAGGAATATAGATAGGTTAAGTGAGTGGGCAAAGAGTATAATGTGGGGAAATGTGAAATTTCCATTTTGGCAAGAAAACTAAAAAAGCATATTATCTAAATTGTGAGAGATTGCAGAGCTCTGAGATGCAGATGAATCTAGGGGTCCTAGTGCATTATTCACGAAAGGCTAGTATGCAGGTGCCAGGATCACAGATGCCTGTCTTCAGCCAATTTGGTTCACTCCACGTGATACTGAGAAACGGTTGGAGGCACTGGATACAGCAAAGACAATGGGTCCTGACAACATTCCAGCAGTAGTTCTAATGACTTGTGCTCTAGAACTAGCCATGGCCCAAGCTAAACGGTTCCGGTGCGCTTAAGCTATAACATTGGCAGCAATGTGGAAAATTTCCCAGCTATGTCCAGTCTTCAAAAAACAAGACAGGTCCAACCCAGCACATTACTGCCCCATGAGTCCACCATCCATCATCAACAAAGGGATGGAAGGTGTCATCAATAGTGCTTTCAAGCAGCACTTACACAGCAATAACTTGCTCGGTGATGCTCAATTTGGGTTCTGCCAGGGTCACTCAGCACCTGACCTCATTACAGCCTTGGTCCCAACATGGGCAAAAGAGCTGAACTCAAGAGGGTAGGGGAGAGAGACTGCTGTTGACACAAGTAGCATTTGACCAAGTGTCGCATCAAAGAGCCCCAGCAAAACTGGAGACAATGGGAATCGGAGGAAAACTCTCCACTGATTGGAGTCATATGTAGCACAAAGGAAGATGGTTGTGGCTGTTGGAGGTCAATCATCTTAGTCCTGGGACATCGCTGTAGGAATTGCTTAGGGAAGTGTCCTAGGCCCAACCACTTGCAGCTGGCTTCATCAATTACCTTCCCCTCCATCATAAGGTCAGAAGTGGGGATGTTCAGTGACCATTGCACAATGTTCAGCACCATATACGACTCCTCGGATACTGAAGCAGTCCATTCACAAATGCAGTAAGACCTGGGCAACATTCAGGTTTCAGCTGATAAGTGGCAAGTAACGTCCATGTCACACAAGTGCCAGGCAATAACCATCTCCCCTAAGAAAGAATCTAACCATCTCCCCAAGACAATCAATGCCATTACCATCGCTGAATCCCCCACTGTTGATATCCTGGGCATTACCATTGACCAGAAACTGAACTGCACTGGCCATATAAATACAGCGGCAACAAAAGCAGGTTAGAGGCTCGGAGTTTTGCAGTGAGTACCTCACCTCCTGACTCCCCAAAACCTGTCCATCATCTACAGGGTACAGGTCAGGAGTGTGATGGAATACTCCACACTTGCCTGGATGAGTTCAGTTCCAACAACACTCCAGAAGCTTGACAGCATTCAAGACAAAGCAGTCCCGCATTAGTGGCACCCTATCCACCACTTTAAGCATTTATTCCCTCCACCACCAACATACATTGTCAGTAATGTGTACCGTCTACAATATATGCTACAGCATCTCATCAAGGCTGCTTTGACAGCACCTACCAAACCCACAACCTCTACCCTCTAGAAGGACAAGAGCTGCAGATACATGGGAACACCACCATTTGCAAGTTCCCCTCCAAGTCACACACCGTCCTGACTTCAAACTATATCCCTGGTTATTTATTGGTGCCGTGAAGATCGTGGAACTCCCTTCCCTATAGCACTGTGGGTGTACCAACACCACATGGCCTGCAGCAATTCAAGAAGGTTCACCACTTTCTCAAGGGCAATTAGGGATGGGCAATATGCATGGATTAGACAGCGACACCAATACCCCACAAAAGAATAAAAATAAGACTGGAGCTTTTGGAATACATTGTGAAAGGATATGGGTGTCAACCAGGCCCAGGAAGACAATATGACAACACCTTAATGAAAGAGAAGAATCCTGTGTGCACATTATTGGGAAAAAGATTGCAACAGCAAGGATTATGTGCACCATATGGTTGGACATCAACACCATCAGGTAATGGAAAGTGTGCCAGCTCAAAAAAGTCTTTTGGACCAGCAGGTTGAAATGACTATTTAGTTAAAAGGAAGTAGAACCACAAACTGCCGGTTGGGTAAGTGACAGGAGTTTGAGCGTGTTGACAAAGTCCTGTGGGAAACACTGCCAATCTTATCAAGAACTGACTTGGTGAACCTCTCCCCTATCAGTTGTAGCTCAAGATGTATGAACTTTTCCCATCAGTATCGCCTGACATGAATTTATGAGATCCATCATGAAGCTGCAGCCAGTCCACATATATACCCGATTTAGCTGTCAGGCTACTGCTAAAATTTCTCTTTAAGTTTAGGAACATTGCAGATATGCGGTCAACCTGAGTACTGCAGGTTCACTGAAACAAGATTAATGCAAGCTTATAAACTACTTCAAGGCGAGGGGTAATATTTTGGCCAGAAATGTCTTTAACTGTCAGAAAGTATTTGGTATCATTTCCAGAATATTTTAAAATATGATTAAAATTTTGAACTTCAACCTTACAAAATGCATTTAGAACATATAGGATACTATTTTTACCAATGGTGTACAAGTTTTCACATCGCTTAAAAAATTCACTTTCACTCTGTTCCCTTAATGGCTTAATAAATTTTCATAATTGAGCAACAGAGGAGCTTTAAAAGTAATGTTAAAATTATGAAGAATTTTGATAAGTTGAACAGGAGAAAAACAGGGGAATCAGTGACCAACTGTCATAAATTTAAATTGACGGCAAAAAAATTGACAAATGAGCTCAGCATAAATTTCTTTATGCATTGTACAAATGGAGCAATAGAATGCTTTGTCACCGGAGTACTTGAGGTAGAAACCACCATTACATCTTTCAAGGGACAGTGGGGTTAGTTTGGACTGATCTAGCAAAGAGTTGGTGCAGACAAGATGCAGCAATTGACCACCATCCATTCTGTAAACTTCTATAACACCATGAAAAAATAGGAGGAAGGCTTCAATGGAAGTTATGCCAAACTGGCTCCACTGTACATTGATTTTACCTGGCTTTGTCAGGTTTTGTGGGTATAGTGATCCTGCACTCCTGGTACAAGGCTCTTCAAGGAATTTGACTATGGTTCCAAAAACGATGGTTTCTTTGGGCAGGATGGAGATAACAGGATTATTTGTGGACTCTTCCAGTGAGAATATGGATGTAATCCTGGAAATCACAAGAAACTGAAGGAATACATATAGGGAGATGTTTTGGTTTACAACAGCTTACCCATCAAGTGAAGACAAGATTTGAGGATGGGAAGCAGAGGGAAGAAGACAGAGAAACAGACCATCACACACATTGAAGCTACCAAGACAAGGAAAATGAGGTAAATACATCTACCAAAATACAAAAGAAGACACCATTAAGGTAGATGTACTTTACCCCTGCTGCATGCATCAGGTGGGTTATTCTGCACCTCAGAAACCCTGAGTAGAAAACAGTGACGTTCTGGCAACAACTGCCAAATCTTCACGGTGTCCTAAATAGGACAGGAAAGAAATGCTGCCTACTTGGTCACTCTATAACACAGGGTTATTGTTTTAGGTGACACATCCCATAATTGGTTTATGTACAAACATCATTGCTCACGTGTATTTCTAAAAACAGGCAATAAAACAGTGACAGGGACAATCAGGTCAAGGCTGATCCCTTTTGCACATTTACATTGTATAGCATTAATCCTTTGATAGTCTTAGGAAATGGGAAGCTCGCTGTTTTTGCCATCAGGCAATTTGCAGCCTGAGCTGAAATTCACTAATTCACCACTGACCTGGAATCAAACTTTGTTGATCTACATGGCCCAATACTACACTAAGCAGAGTATTTATAACCTGCAGCATTAGAGAATGTCTGGTCACCCCAGTTCATTTCATTCTTTGCATGAGCCTACAGTCTACCTGCAGGGTATTAGATTATTGTGGTGGAAGGTGGGATATTGTAGTAAAGCTTGATCCAGTATTCACCAAATGTTTACACATGTGTACTTTCAAGGCATATGACAATGATCTGAACTGAGTACCCTTTCTGATCTTTGTCTCATCATGAGGAACAACAAAGCTAGCTTTAGTGGTCAGACTGCTGTTCTGCTTCTAGCCGACGCGGCCAAGCTTCCTCTGAAGCTTCTTCCTGCCCTAGCCCTGAACTCGCATCATTCCTCAGTTTCTTTCCCATCTCCCCTCTCCGAGCTTATCTTGTCCAAAGATTCACCTCAACCCTGTTCCTAGCAAAACACTGACCCACTTCTATTCCTAGTTCCCAGGTTAGCTGAAAATGTTAATGGTGCTCTCTCTTCAGGTACTGTCCCCCTCACCTTCAAATTTGCCATCATCACCCTTCTCCTCCAAAAACAAAAATTGATCTCACCTGAAAAAAATCCTTGATCTCACCTCATTCCCATTTTTCATTTGCATGCCGTTCTTTGGCAACATCATCTGAAAACAATGTCAGTTTCCACATGCATGCTGACCACACCCATTTCAAGGTTACCTCTCGACTCCACCACTGTCTCTAAATTATCAGACTGCTTGTCCGACATCCAGTACTGGGTGAAAGAAATTTCCTCCAATTAAATTTTGGGAAGGCCAAAACCATTGTCTTGGTCCCAGTTACAAACTACATTTCCTAACCACCAACTCCATCCCACTTCCTAGCAACTGTCTTGAGGTTGAACCAGACTGTTTGCAACCTTGGTGTCACATTTGTCGAGATGAGCTCCTGACCACATATCCAAGCCATCGCTAAGTCTACCTATTTCCACCTTTGTAATACAGCCTGACGCTGCCCCACCTCAGCTTGCCTATTTGCTGAAGCCTCAGTTACTTGTATTGACTACTCCAACACACTCCTCACTGGCCTCCCAAATTCTACCCTTCTTACACTTGAGGTTATCTAAAACTCTGCTGTCCATCTCCTTACTTAGACTAAGTCCCATTCACCCATCACTCCTGTGTGTGTTAACCTACATTGGCTCGTAGGATGAGTAGGCATTTGGCCCCTCGCATCTGCTCCAACGTTCAATAAGATCATGGTTGATCTGATTCTGGCCTCAACTCCACATTCCGCCTATCCCTGATAATTCTGACTCCCTTCTTAGTCAAGAATCTATCTAACTCTGCCTTAAAAATATTCATTGACCCCCAACTCCAAAGACTCAAGTCCCTCTGAGGGAAAGAATTTATTCTCATCGCTGTCTTAAATGGGAAGCCTCTTATTTTTAAACTGTGTCTCCGACTTTTCTCTCCCACAAGGGGAAGCATCATTTCAGCATCCACCCTGTCAAGTCCCCTCAGAATCTTGTGTTTCAATAAGATCACCTCCCAATCTTCTAAATCCCAATGGATAAGGCCCAGCCTGTCCAACCTTTCCTCATAATATAACACCCACCTACTCCTCCATCCCAGGTATCAGTCAAGTGAACCTTCCCTGAACTGATTATGCATTTATATCCTTTCTTAAATAAGCAGACCAAAATTGTACATAGTACTCTAGATGGGGTCGCACCAATGCCCTGTACAGCGGTAGCAAAACTTCCCTATTTTTATATTCCATTACCCTTGCAATAAACAACAACATTCTATTTCCCTTCCTAATCACTTGCTGTACCTGCATACTAACATTTCATGATTCATGTAGCAGGACACCCAGATCCCTCTGTACCTCAGTTCTGCAATCTCTCTCCATTTAAGTAATATGCTGCTTTTCTATCCTTCCTGCCAAAGTGGACAAGTTCACATTTTCCCACATTATACTCCATCTGCAAAATGCTTGCCCACTCACTTAACCTATCTGTCCCTTTGCAGACCCATGTCTTCTTCACAACATAGTTCCCTACCTATCTTTGTGCCATTAACAAATTTAGCAACCATACATTCAGACCCTTCATCCGTCATTGATATAAATTGTAAATAGTTGAGCCCAAGCACCAATCCCTGTGGCACACCACTCTTTACACCTTGCCAACTCAAAAATTACCTTTTTATCCTTACTCTCTGCTTCCTGTTAGCTAACTAATCCTCCCGGTTAAGCAATGTCTCAATTTTAAATTCTCATACTGGCTTTCAAATACCAACGTGGTCTTGCCCCTCCCTATCTCTGTAATCTCTTCCATCTCCATAAACCTCCGAGATATCTGCACTGCTCTAATTCCAACATCTTGAGCATCCAATCTTTAATCGCTCTACCATTGGTGGCCATGCCTTCGCTGCCTGGATGCCAAGTTCTGTCATTCCTTAAACTTGTCTGCCTCTCTTTTCTCCTTCAAGATACTTCATAAAGCCTATCTATTTGATCAAACTTTTGGTCATCTGCCCTAATATCTCTTTGGTTGGCCCAGTGTCCAAGTTTGCTTTATAAGGCTCCTATGAAGCACTTTGGGACGTTTTATTACGTTAAAGGCATAATATAAATATCAAGATGTTGCTGGTTGAAATCAGCACAATACAGCAATCAAATGTGTTGCCCCCTCAATTATTGAGGTAATAAAATACAGATAAAGTCTAGCTTCACCGACATTACTTTTTTTTTGCAGCACTCTGCCCCCATGATTCATGGTTGGAGTCCTGGAAAAGACATGTTCAGAAAGTAATCAGCCGTTTAAAAAAAAATACTGAACTTCGCATCTAGCTTCTACAGACTGGCCTCAATAGAAGCCAAGTGAAACAACCACTCTCCTGCTTAAATTCTACTTGGCAAACATTAATGTATTCAAACATATCTGCTTACTATTGTTTTGTGAAAATGGAGAACTGGAATTGAGTGAAGTTATGTTCTAGTACTGTTAAAGGCAACCTATTACCTCCCAAAAGAGTTCCAACAGAAAATGACCCAATTGCATACGTTAACTAGGAGGTTGCCAAGCCAGCCCCAGTACAGTAACAATATAATGACATAAAGGCCCGGATCTTGCAGCCACCGGCAAACCAGAAGCTGAGTTTAAGGCTACATTTCTACCCTTTTGGTAGACTGCAACAGGAACTTGTTTTCCCAGCTGCAGCATGGATCCATCGCCAAGGCTAGCAGAGGGATCTAGCAACGAGGTGCAATTCCAACAAAGCCATGCCCTCTCTGACTTCACAAGCTGAAGACACGCCCTTTGAGGTCCATCTTTACCTTAATGTGGTGATTGTTTTTAGTCATTTGAAATGTTTTCTTTAACGTACTCCTAATTCCATCTCCCCCTCATAATAGCACCCTTGCCTCTTCCCTCATACCTGTGGGACCAAGGAGCCAGGGTTGACTCATGTAATTGCAGGGGCAACAGGTTAAGTTTACATGCTGACAGGTCCTGGAGGAACCATCAGCTTAGGTTCCCCCCAGACCCCTTTCAAGCAAACCGCAACTTTCAAATTTGAGCATAAATTAGCTCCCGGGAAGTTATGTTGCCATTACTACCTTCAATGGCAGTGAACATCTCAGTGCTCACTGCCATTGGGTCTACAAGATCCATGCCATAGTTTCACCAAATTAACATAGGCATTATATTTTTTAGCCAATATTTACCCAACTACTCCATCTGCATTATGAACATGCAACTGCATTGTGCGAGTAAGTGGACACTTAAAGTAAAGTGCTGGTATATGAAAACAATCACAAATACAAGCAGGTAGATCAACTGAGTTGAAGTATACTCACATACAAGTTATATATTTTTTTCAAAACTTTAGAAACAGAAGCATGAAGTGATTCAGTGTGGTAGGAAGATCGAGGACAGGCAACGTTAAATAAAGGGTCAAATTCTAAAGGGGATGCAGAAGCAGAGTGACCAGGAGGATATATGTGCACAAATCATTGAAGATAGCTGGGTAGGTTGAGAGAGGGGTTAAAAAAGGAAACAGTATCCTAGGCTTTTTAAATAAGGGAATAGCATATAAAACACTAAACTGACCACCATAGACATACATGATCTACAGTTTGTGGATGACTGTTGTGTCGTTGCCTACTCTGCACCAGATTTGCAAGCCACTCTTGATCTCTTCAACTCTGCATACGAGAAACTCGGTCTGTCCTTGAATGTTGCCAAAACAAACTTATATCAACCCACATCTGGTTAGCCAAATATTCCACCTCCCATATATGTTGAAGGAGACACTCTGGAATATGTTGAGCCCCTCCCATACCTTGGCAGCCACCTCTCTCAAAAGGTCACCACTGACAAGGAGATCCAACACCGGATCAGCTGCACCAGCTCAGCCTTCGACAAACAATGGCAACAAGTGTTTGTCAACAAAAGTCCTAGTGTACAGATGAGTTGTCATCACCACACTCTAATACTGCAGCAAGGCCTGGACTGTGCATCAGCGGCACATAAGAGAGCTGGAGAAATTGCATCAGCAATTCCTCTGCCACAACTCCAGGTTCAATGGAAGGACCTTCAAACAAACACTAATGTCTTCCTTGAAGTCAGGTTCCACAAGCATTCAGGCAAAACTGCTACAAAATCAACTTTGATGGACTGGACACTCTGTCCGGATGGCCGAAAAGAGTATCTCCCACCTGGTCCTGTTTTCTCAACTCTCAAATGGCCAGCGTTCCAGCAAAAGGACAAAGAAAATGCTTTAAAGACACTCTGATGCACTCCTTGAAGCATGGCAGCATTGACATTAATGACTGGCAGCAGCTTGCTACCAATTGCTCAAAATGGCAATATCTTGCCATCAAGCTGCATCATACTTTGAGTCACAACACCTTAATGATGAGGCAGAGTGGTGGCAGCACTCCATATCCCATTACGCCATGAGACATCCTGCCCCATTTGCCCAAAGACCTGTGGGTTGAAAGTTGGCCTGTCCAGTCACATGAAGACCTATGGCAGAAACTCGCAACTGAGTAGATATTTCTCGAATCGAAAAACAGCCGACAAGAGTACAAAAGCAAGGAAGTCATGGTAAACTTGTGGCTTGGGCTCAACTGGAGCTTCTGTCCCTTTCTGGGCACCACACTTTAGGAAAGACGTGGAGGCATTACAGAGGGTGCAAAAAAGATTCTCAAGATTTGTTCTAGGGATCAAGAACTTTAGTTATGTAGATAATTTAGAGAAACTGGGGCTCTTCTTGAAGAGAAGGTTGAGAGGAAATTTGGTAGATATATTCAAATCATGAGGAGTCTAGACAGAGTAGATAGGGAAAAATTGCTCCCATTAGTGGAAGGCTCGAGAATAAGAGGACACCAATTTAAGGTGATTGGCAAAACAAGCAGTGGCGACATGCGGAAAATAATTTTTGCACAGTGAGTGGTTAGGGTCCGAAATGCACTGACTGAGTGTGTGGTGGATGCAGGTTCAATTGCAGCTTCCAAAAGAGAATTGGATCATTACCGGAAAAGGGAAAATTTACAGGGCTACGGGGAAACGGCTGGGGAGCGGTACTAGGTGAATTGCTCTTGCAGAGAGCCAGCACAGACAAAATGGGCCTCCTTCTGTTCTGTAACCCTTTTATGGTTGAACAAACATCAACCTTTTTTTAACTACACAGGTTATTTTTAAGTGAAAGCTAGGTCTGTGAATAGCAGTTTCATGTACTTGAATAATCACCACAATACATTATAAGAGCCAGTTAACTTCCATCTATTTGCTTTCAGCTGACAGGGTGACAACTGTAGTGCTCTCAATTTCACAAAATCACAGAATCTCACGGTGTAGAAGAGGCCCTTCGGCCCATCGAGTCTGCACCGATACGTGAGAAACACCTGGCCTACCTACCCAATCCCATTTACCAGCACTTGGCCCATAGCCTTGAATGTTATGACGTGCCAAGTGTCCATCCAGGTACTTTTTAAAGGATGTGAGGCAACCCACGTCCACCACCCTCCCAGGCAGCGCATTCCAGACCGTCACTACCTTTGGGTAAAAAGGTTTTTCCTCACATCCCCCCTAAACCTCCTGCCCCTCACCTTGAAATTGTGTCCCCTCGTGACTGACCCTTCAACTAAGGGGAACAGCTGCTCCCTATCCACCCTGTCCATGCCTCTCATAATCTTGTATACCTCGATCAGGTTGCCCCTCAGTCTTCTCTGCTCCAACGAAAACAACCCAAGGCTATCCAACCTCTCTCCATAACTTAAATGTTTCATCCCAGGCAACATCCTGGTGAATCTCCTCTGCACCTCCTCCAGTGCAATCACATCCTTCCTATAATGTGGCGACCAGAACTGCACACAGTACTCCAGCTGTGGCCTCACCGAGGTTCAATACAACTCCAGCATGACCTCCCTACTTTTGTAATCTATGCCTCGATTGAAAAAGGCAAGTATCCCATATGCCTTTTTCACCACCCCACTAACATGCCTCTCCGCCTTCAGAGATCTATGGACACACACGCCAAGGTCCCTTTATTCTTCAGAACTTCCCAGTGTTATGCTGCTTATTGATGTAGAAACTTGCCCTGAAGACTCAACTGGTAAAGGTGGCATGAAACTGAGTCTCACAGACCATGGGGACTCAGGTTGGGTTCCAAGTCTATACTGAGTTAGTGACAGATGAGTTCATACAATTGGACTCAGCTTCCCTGGACTACTAGAAGAAAAAAAATAGCCAGTGCTCCCCTCCCAATTACTATCCAGTGTCAACTTACTGATCTGACTAATTTGCAAAAGATGATTAGTCTGCCAATAATCAACACTGTGACATTGAAACATGACACATGATAAGTGCAGCATGACTGTGAAGAACAGGCCACTTTGAATCTATAAATTTCAAAGCTTTTCACCCATGGTGGTTTTCCCTTGCCTTGTGTTTGATCTGTTTAGTCCAACTGATAAGAGATTAATTGCTTTGTTGAAGGGTCATGATGACTCGAAACGTCAACTCTTTTCTTCTCCGCCGATGCTGCCAGACCTGCTGAGTTTTTCCAGGTAATTCTGTTTTTGTTTTAGATGGATCTTGGTCTATTTTGCATAGCAATGCTTATGCTCCTAACAAAGCTCGTACACAAAAGGCCACCGCATAAGTGATAACATCAGAAGGGTGGTTGGGTGGGAGTGGGTAGAATGAGAGAAGTTGGTAACTTTGCAGTAACAATCATTGCCATCAGGAGATGGACGAGGACAGAAAATTGGCAAAAAGCAGCTGGGCAACAATGTGCTGCAAGGCTTTGTTTCAGGATGAATGAGAGGTGAAAAAAAAGATAAAAACAAAAAAACTGCAGATGCTGGAAATCCAAAACAAAAACAAAATTACCTGGAAAAACTCAGCATTTCTGGCAGCATCAGTGGAGAAGAAAAGAGCCGACGTTTGGAGTTCTCATGACCTTTCAACAGAACAACAGTTCTGTTGAAGGGTCATGAGGACTCGAAACGTCGGCTCTTTTCTTCTCCGCCGATGCTGCCAGACCTGCTGAGTTTTTCTAGGTAATTCTGTTTTTGTTTTGAATGAGAGGTGATCTTACTGAAACATATAAAATCCTGAGGGGATGGCACAGTGGATGTGGAGAGGATGTTTCCCCTTGTGAGGGAGTCTAGGACTAGGAAGCACCATTTAAAAATCAGGGGTCTCCCATTTAAGACTAAGACAAGGAGAATCTTTTTCTCTCGAGGGTTGTTAGTCTGTGGAATTCTCTTCCCCAGAGAGCAGCAGAGACTGGGTTATTGAACATATTCAAGGCCAAACCAGATAGATTGACAAGGGAGTCAAGGATTATGGGGAGCAGACAGGAAAGTGGCATTGATGCCACAATTGAATCAGCCATGTTCTTAACGAGTGGTGGGCAAGCTTGAGGGGCCAAGTAGCCTATTCCTGCTCCTAAATTTTGTCGTCTTGTGCCAGAGAGGTTTCTACTCACACTCAGACAGAGGACTTGATGTTGACAGCCTATGCCTATGTTCTAATGAACTAGAGGCATGTGGTGTGCCTCTGCAGGGAGAGAGTACATCCTGCAGCTCAGATAATCAAAAAAGTCTTGGGTGGATTTTATAGTCTATTTCATTTTGGAGACTCAAACACGACATTGTAGTTCTGCAGGACAAACAGCCAGTTTACCAAAAAGAAAAATATATTAATACCTTTGATTTTACTGAATCAGTTGAAGTGTGCTCCAAGGTGAGTATATATTTTTTTGAAAACAATGCCTCCAAGTCCCAAAATGCAAATTCTACTGTTCTTCTATGCTAGGTTTTAATGTGCAGTATCAAAGCCAACATAGCTCTCACCATTTTAAAAAGAAAAAAGTTATGTACCTTCAAGGCCAA
The DNA here is from genome assembly GCF_017639515.1 of Carcharodon carcharias. Lineage (NCBI taxonomy): Eukaryota > Metazoa > Chordata > Chondrichthyes > Lamniformes > Lamnidae > Carcharodon > Carcharodon carcharias. The sequence continues at coordinate 95,561,121 of NC_054484.1, read as the reverse complement.
GGTAAACTTCGTATCCAACAACTTGTCATTTTCAAAGCTGGTGTGCTCTCACGTTTATTAGTTTTAGGGTCCTAACTGCAGCAATAATATATGCAACCTGTTTCCCTTACAGCTGTTAATCTTACAGAAAAATATTTTAAACATGTTGCACTGTAGGTAAACTTTTTTGGACAGCAGCCCTTTTAAATCTTTAACTTTAAAACAGCAAGTAGTTATTCCCACTTTTCAACCAGGAAAGAGACCACTCAATTCAAACTTATGGGTAAATATCATTCTCAACCGCAGGTAGGAAAAAAAAACATTACTCACCATCTGCCATGCAATACACTCCATGATCCTATGTTCACATCTTTCCATGTGCTTGATCATCTCTCTGGATAGAGTTGGTTCTGCTTTAATAAAACTCTCAATAACCTTATAAAACTCATAAGCCTTTATATCAAACACACGAAGGATCCAGGGGAAGGAGAGGTCAGTCTCTGTTTGAATGTCACTCGTCAACGTTATGTTCCCTAAGAACAAAATTAAAGAGAGAGAGGAAGTTCTATATCCAATGACACTGTCAAAACACAAACATATGGTAAATATTAAAATTTAGATTATTCACATTTGGTACAGTCTTCATTCTTTATTATAAATTAATATTCATATAAAGTGGATAGATCACCATCCAAATTGAGGGAATTGGAAGATTACTGAGACACTGCTACAACTTGGAAATGTGGAATGTCCCTAAATCCTGTCAAGAAGAAGATCTTGTAAGCATGGGGAAGAGACCCTTCGTTGAACTGCATTCAAAGAACAATGAATAATACTTAAGAGATAATCCAACTTTAATTCTTGTTTATTGAACTTCTATATTTAAATAAATTATTCTGAAGTAATTTATAAAATAGAGTTGGGAAGCTCCATTACCTAATTTGGGGCAGGTGAGCACCAAAAAAATCCCACCTTGAGCATCAAGACATAATGCTGTGCAAATCATGCTAATCACTCAGTGTAGATACCTTAAACATATAGTGAAGAGCCCACTCAGTATATTGACTTGAGTTAGTTGTAACAAGGTTAGTTTGTGACATCTGGTGGATCTCAACCAGATAATTTCTTGTTACCAAACATAACAAATGACAGACATCCCAGTTCACTGTGTATAGAAAGGCCTTTCACAATACCTCCAGAAAGTACTGACAGGAGGATAGCACATTTGACAGATTCCCAGAAGCAAATCAAATTCAAATCTAGCAAGACCTGAATTCTTAGAAGCTCCCTCTCTGATACCAAAAAGCATGAATCCAAGGCCATTGAGCTTAGTGACTCTGCAAGCAATAATGCAATAGATGTAGTTTTCAATGTAAATAACTTTAAATGACAAATACTATGAAGTTTAACAGTGTCAACTTTGGTTCACTGGCAGTACCCTTGCTTTGGAGTCATCAGAACATAAGTAGGAGCAGCAATAGACCATACAGCCCCTTGAGCCTGCTCTGCCATTCAATACAATCATGGCCAAACTTCTGCCTCAATTCCATTTTCCTCCCCACTCCCCACAGCCTGATTCCCTGAGGCATCAAAAATCTATCAGCCTTAATACACTCAATGATGGACCACCCACAACTCTATGGGGTAAAGAATACAAAAGATTCACAATTCTCTGAGTGAAGAAATTTCTCCTCATCCCAACTTTAAATGATCAACGCCTTGGCCTGAGACTTTGTCCCCATGTTCTAGATTTCCCAGCCAGGAGAAACAAACTCTCAGTGTCTACCCTGTCAAGCCCCTTCAGAATCTTGCATGTTTCAATGAGATCACCTCTCATTCTTTTTATATTCCTTCACAGGATGTGGGGGTGTCGCTAGCTAGGCCAGCATTTATTGCCCATTCCCAATTGCCTTTGAGATGGTGCTGATGAGCTGCCTTCTTGAACCACTGCAGTCCATGTAGTGTAGGTACACCCACAGCGCAATTAGGGAAGAAGTTCCAGGATTTTGACCCAGCGACAGTGAAGAGAAAATAGGCCCAATTTCCTCAGCTTCTCATTACAGGGCAACTCTCATGTTCCAGGAACCTATTTAGTGTTCCTTCGCTGCACCGCCTTCAAGCCAAGTATATTCTTCCTTAGATATGGAGATCAAAACCACACACAGTACTCCAGTTGCGATCTCACCAAAGCTCATAACAACTGCAGCAAGATTTCCTTATTATTGTACTCCAATACCCCAACAATGAAGGCTAACATGTTATTTGCCTAATTTATTGCTGTAATACATGCAAACGCTGTGTTCTCCTTGAACGAGTATACGCAAGACCTTCTGAACATCAGCATTTAGAATTTCACATCTATTAAAATATTCTGCTTTTCTATTCTTACTACCAAAATAAATAACCTCACACCTCCCTTCATTATACTCCAACTGCCACTTTGTTGCTCACTCACTTAAGTTGTCCATATCGCTTTCCAAGCTTCTTGTGTCCTCCTCATAGCTCAGAAGCTTTTCGGTTCAATCCCTATTTAAAGACTTGAGCACAAAATCATAGAATGATATAGTGCAGAAGGGGACCATTCAGCCTATTACGCCTGCACTGGCTCTTTGGTAGAATAGTCAACTAGTCCCATCTAATAACCCTTTAAGTTCTGTGCGCTACACAGCAATCATGAAGGTATGGTGCAGGCCATTCACAAGTTATCCTCTTTATAAAGATTCTATGCATTGAAATAAATAAACTACCTGTAAAGATAATATAGAGGAATCATTGATCCCACTCTCCTGTTCTTCTCCCATAGCTGTGAAAAAGCTTCCCTTCAGGTATTTATCAAATTCTCTTCTGAAAATTATTATTGAATCTGAATCACCATCCTTTCAAGCAGTGTATTCCATATCAAAGGAACTCACTGTATAAGCAATGTTTCACGTTACCTCTGGTTCTTATGTGAATTACCTTAAACATGTGTCTTCTGGTTACCAACCCTTTTGACAATGGAAACAGTTTCTTCTTATTTACTCTAAACCATTCATGATTTTGAACATCTCACTCAAATCGAAAGAGATCAATCAGAGTGTCTACAGTCTCTCCACATAACTGAAGTCCCTCATTCCTGGACCCATTCTAATAAATCTCTTCTGCATCACTCTAAGGTTTTAAACATCCTTCCCTAAGAGGTGTAGTACACCAGCTGAGGTCAAGCCAATATCTTATAAAGACTTAGCATAACTTGCTTGCCTATGTACACGGTGTCTCAATAATAAAGCCAAATTCCATATTCTTCTCAATTTATCCAGCCACCTTCAAAGATTTCTGTACATATATCTCTCTGTCCCTCTATCCCCTTTATATTTCTTCTCTGCATTCTATCTTCCAACCAAAACCTACCACTTCATGATATTGGCGGGGGGGGGGGGGGGGGGGTGGCTACTGCACGCATCCCCCCCCACCCCACAACATCTCCCCATTGTGCTTTATATTCCTCCACTTTAAATATTTATCTTGTTTTTATTTTATAGCCAAGCGTAATGATTATGCATGGGCAATAAAAATATGGTGGGTGTTGTATATCTTCAGTTTCAAAAGCTATTTCAATATGTGCCTTATTAAAATTTTGTAGTTAAAGCAAAAAAGGCCTTTGCCTGGTGATGGTTGAAAAGTAGATAGGAAACAATGGGCATTAATATAGCCAAAAACGGGTAACCTCCCATTTCAATTGAGATAAAATGATTAATACCTGAAATTTACTCGAATGCTTGAAACACTATTGTTGCCAAATTTAAGGTAATTAGCAATAGCATCAAAAAGCTAATCGCTCTAATAGTAGGTGTATAATTTTCTAAGTTTAGGTTTTAAATTAAAATTAGTCTAGCCTCAGTTATTTTAGTGCGCTTTGTTCAGAAAGGAAATTAAACAAAATTCATTCATTCTAGCAAGAAAGGGTAAGTAATTACGCTTGGTGATAAATGAACACGTATGGAGATTGATTTCAGATTTGAAAATAAAAAATGTTGCGGATTATCCAAAATTGGTGAAACTTGATGAGAAGTGGTCAACGTCACCTGCACCCTGCACACACAGCCCCCCCATCCCCCCGCCCCCCGGAAACCAATAGATGAATATGATCCATTTAGGACTATATGCCCCATCCATGGAAACACTATAGTATCCATTATTAAGTCCTTTGAAATAAAATATAAGGCTAGTTATAGTTTTACATTTTTACTAATTAGCAGTAGCAACGATTCTTCAAGACCATTTATAAATAAATCAAGTTTCTTCATATTCAGAGGAATTGTTGGTTTGAATATTCTAGGAAATCCAAACTTGTGTGGTAACGAGGAAAGCCCTTGGGGGGGACTTGAAAGTTCAGTTGCTAATTAAACCTTTGATACAGGTTTTGTGATATAAAGAGCTGGGGCAGTGCATGGTCCCATATCAGCTACTAGCTAGTTGCACTGATCGTTTACATCTAGTCTAGCCTACATTTATCATTCTAGGAACGGTCTTGAGGCTTTGCTGGCTTCTCATCATTCTTCCTCATCAAAGAGGTAAGCAGCAAGCCTCTGGCTCGGTGGTACTAATCCAACCTCGGTCATCATGAGTTGTGGGAGCCCATAAAACCTTACTGCCAAGAAGGACTAACAACTCCACTGATTGGTATCATGATGGTTACAGTCAACGAAGAAGCATCATTATTATGGTCCATCAGACTGTTAGTCAGCCTGCAAATTCTTCACACTGCTTTTCCCAGGGAAGTGAGGATACAAAAATAACAACCAGTTAAACTAAAAATTAAAGGATATCTTGAGCAATTTGGATCAGAGAGCAACTAAGAGATGCAATAAAATAAGTGAAGCAAAATAGCCTGGCACACCCGCCCCACTGCTATAAAGAAGTCTGAATGAATTCCATGTTTCCTTAGTGTTAGGCTTGTTTGATCTAGTCAAACTATGGTGCAATAATCTTGAACAATCTCAATTTCTGACCTTTGAAAATAGGCCATCATGGTAAGATACGGTTAAGGCCAACTCCATCAACTGGCCTGATGGTAGTGTCACAAGCATTTAGTTGTGATAAAGATTTTGTGAAAAAGCTAATCTTCCTTTTAAATGGACACAAGGAGCCTAAAAAATGGCTGCCAAAGGTCACCTGATCTGTTACAATTAGAACGTTTGTCAAACTTCTAGAAGGCTCCAAGTGGATTGCAAGTAGACATATCCAGACACTTGAAGACTTTTGAAATTCAATGTGCATTTCCACGAGAGTAAACAGAAACGCATTGACAATGCTTTCCCTGGGGGTGTGAATAGCTCTTTCGTACCTCACCAAACCTGGAAGAATGAGAGCCATTCTTAATAACTGATACATTTAAAAGGTTAATTACCTCAGCCAAAAGACCATGGATGGGACTATGCCCCCAGACCTGGGCTGAACCAATATCTAATACGAAAGCATGATTCAACAGTTTGGGATAGCAGCCATTTTGAGTTTTGAACTGATAAGGTCTGGCTGAGAATTGCCATTTTGTGCAGAAAACCCAGGAGACCTCTGAAAGACAGTCCCAGCTCTCAGTTGAACTAACAGTGAACAGCATGTGAGGGCTGGATTTCTATCTGCCACCGGAAGTCACAGGGGATATTGTCCTGAAATCATCACTATTCTGCTAAAAAAGGAATCTAGGCAGCCTTCAAGTGTCATGCCGGCAGAACGAACAAAGAAAAGGGGCCCTCACTTGCTCCCCAAAGCTGCTCTACCTACCGAGTCTACCTGAAAACGCAAACACCAACTATTCGAACAACAATGATTTCTGGACAACTTCCTCTGTGACTCCTGGTGGCAAGGAGAAATCTGGAACTGTTTTTATCCTTCATTTGCAATAGCACTCAAGAGTAACCTTTTCTCTTACACTTATGATTTTACATTCCTCTATAAAACTTCTTCTTGCTCACCAAGACTTAAGGATCCAAGTACTGTTTAGCCTTTCTGGGTAATTTTTAATAAAATATTCCTTAACAGGGTGTGTGTGGGTGTCATTGGCTAGGCCAACATTTATTGCCCATCCCCAATTACCCTTGAGAAATTGGTGGTGAGCTGCCTTCTTGAACTGCTGCAGGCCATATGGTATTAGAAAGGGAGTTCCAGGATTTTGACCGAGCGACAGTGAAGGAACAGAGATATACTTCGAAGTCAGGATGGTGTGTTGCTTAGAGGAGAACTTGCAGGCGGTGGCATTCCCATGTATCTTCTGCCCTTGTCCTTTGAGTTGGTGGAGGTTGTGGGTTTGGAAGGTGCTGTCGAAGGAGCCTTGGTGAGTTGCTGCGGTGCATCTTTGTAGATGATGTACACTGCTGCCACCATGTACCTGTGGTGGAGGGAGTGAATGGTGGTGGATTGGGTGCCAGTCAAGCAGGGTGCTTTGCCCTGGATGATGTTAAGCTTCTTGAGTGTTTTGGAGCTGCACGCATCCAGGCATCTGGAGAATATTCCATCACACTCCTGACTTGAGTTTTGTAAATGGTGGACAGGCTTTAGGGAGTCAGGAGGTGAGTTATCTGCTGCAGAATTCCCAGCCTCTGACCTCCTCTTGTAGCCACAGTATTCAAATCCAGTTCAATGTCTAGTCAATGGTAACACCCAGCTGGTAACTCTTATTGAGTTAAAACCAATTAAACCAAATTAACAAAATTGGGATAAATCAGGCACAGCCCCTAATTCAGGTCAGCGGTAAAACCAAGAACAAAGTTTAAAGGAAACTTACAAACTTTAAATTAAAATGTGATTAAAGGGGTTGATAAAGCACCCCAGTCCCCGCGGTGCCCACCGAGCACGGAAAGCCTCAAGAGTGCCGGCAGACATCGCGTGCTCCCTTTCCAAGGACATCTGGCAGCGAACGTAGCCGTGGAACACCCAGCTGGTAGTGGGGGCTTCAGTGACCGTAATGCAATTGAATGTTAAGGGGAGATGGTTCGATTCTATTTGTTGGAGATGGTCATTGCCTGTCACTTGTGTGGCACAAATGTTACTTTGCACTTAGCGCAAGTCTGAATGTTGTCCAGGTCTTGCTGCATATGGACACAGAATGCTTCAATATCTGAGGAGTTGCAACTGGTGCTGAACATTGTGCAATCAGCGAACATCCTCATTTCTGACCTTATAATGAAGGGAAGGTCATTGATGAAGCAGCTGAAGATGGTTGGGCCTAGGACATTATCCCGAGGAACTCCCACAGCAATCTCCTAGCACTGAGATGATTGACCTTCAACAACCACAACCATCATCCTTTGTGCTAAGGATGGCTGTAACCAGTGGAGAGTTTTGTCCCCTGATTCCCATCGATTCTAGTTTTGCTAGGGCTCCTTGATGCCACACTCAGTCAAACATTGCCTTCATATCAGGGCAGTCACTCTCAACTCGAGTTCAGCTCTTTTATCCATGGATGGACCAAGTCTGTAATGAGGTCAGTAGCTGTGTGGCCCTGGTGGTGCACAGATGCTCTAGATCAGCACCCAAGCCTTTCTCTGCACTTCTCCCAATTTCCCTTGTACCCTGGTAACCAGAACTGAAGGCAACATTCAAGGTATAGCCTGATCAAGGCACAATTAGCTCCAGCATGATGGCCTTAGGCTTAAATTTGGCTGAGCAACATTGTTCAGTATTTAATTCATTTTTTAATTACTCGTCTAGGAAGCTAGGAACAGTGAAAGTCCAAAGAGGCTTTGGGGTCCAGATAGACAGATCATTGAAATGTAATGAACAGGTACAGAAAATAATCAAAAGGCTAATGGAGTGCTGGCAATTATGTGTAGCGAATAAGAATACAAGGGGGTATGAGTCATGCTTGTCATGAGACTACGCCCCTTTAATTTTGAAAATATAATTTTCAAACTTTCAATTGACTAGGAATTTTGCAATTTGAAATGAGACAGAACGAACAACTTAAAAATGCAAGGCACCTTCCAAGGTGAAGGTGAAAAACAAACAAATCACCCTCAGGGGATTGCAAAGAGAGACATTTCCTATCATTCTGAGACCTGTCAAAACACATCACTCTCTAAGGAAGAGACATTAAAATGCAAAGTGCTGGATATTGATACAATGGCTACCACAGGCAGACCCACCCAAAACCCCTTGGAAATATGCAATGGATGAAGTATAACAGTCCAGGCTGCAGCCACCACAGACAGATTGCAAGAAAAACATCAGCAGAAAAGACAGGCTGAAAACTCATTTTCTCACCTTTGGAACAAGTTATTACCTGGTTTGGAAGCTAACTTTACTAGAAATCTATCAGTAAACTGAAATCTTGGAATAATTGCAACATCTTCTACATCTAACCACATCCACAAAATTCAAATCAGCCACAACATTTAAAAAACTATGCCTCAAGGACAATCCAAGGACACTTAGCCTTATATTCTTCCCTTATTTCTGCTGCTGTGTATGAATGTATGTATGTGTATGTATATATATATATATGTGTGTGTGTGTGTGTGTGTGTGAGAGAGAGAGAGAGAAAGAGAAAGAGAGAGGGGCATTGCGTTTTTATTTTTTTTCCTCTTAATAAATTTGCTCTTTGACAAGAAAACCTTGTTTGATTGGCTCCTTATTGCTCACAGCTTAAATAGATAAATACATTTGGATTGGGAAAAGGCATATCCTCATGAAATAGAAACCTAAATGGTTGTTGTGATTAACCAAGCAGGTTGAATAGAGGGAAGCCAGTTCACTGCTTCTCATCTAGTTGGAAGATGCTTCAGAAGCTCAAAGCCTTAGACCACATCTAGAGTACTGAGAGTAAGATATTAAGGAGTGCAGCTAGGATAGATGGAGGGAAACTATTTCTGCTGGTAGGGGAGTCTTGGACTAGGCAACATAACCTAAAAATTACAGCTAGACCTTTCAGGAGTGAAATTACGCAGGAATTTGGAGCTCTCTACCGCAAATGGCGATTAATACTGGGGCAACTATAAATTTTAAATCATAGAGTCATTGTTAGAATCATTACAGCACAGGAGACAGCTATTGGTCCATCAACTGCCAGTTGGATGGGCTCAGATTGATAAGATTGTTATCCAAAGGCATGTATGTTTAAATATAAAATATATATTTATATAAAACCACGAATTGGTTTTCAAAGGCATATCTAAATGATATGGGGCAAAGGCAGTTATAAAAGTTAGGCCACAGATCAGCCATGAATTCATTGCAGAGGAGGCTCAAGGGGCTAACTGGCCTACTTCTGTTCCAACGTTTCTCTGCAATGATTGAGTATAGTTAGTGTAGAGTTTATTATAACTTGGCCTTAAAATTAGCAATTTTAACGTTGAACTAATTTATCACAAATGGGCAAGTTTTGCTCGCTAGAGCTGTTAGATGGAATGTTTCATGGCATTAAAAGAGACTAAACAAAAAGTTTAAAAAAATGCAGCCAGAATTATCAAATCTAGGGATCACCAGGCAACCTTCTGAGCTGAAAATGGAGAATTAAGAAATGGGCATTAAAATGTACTGCAGTAAAATTGAAAACCTTTTGATATAATATTTAAAAATTAAAGATCCATTTATGTACTTACAAGTAGTACCATATGTGGTCATGACAACCTCCACAGCACAGGCAAGTAGAGATCCATGAAAGGTAGCATCGTTCAACAATTTGCTACAAAGAGAGTGGAAGAGATCATTTAAAATGTATATTTATATAAAACCATGAATTGTTTTTCAAGTTGTCTGAAGAAAATCTACATAAATTTACCTAAAATTATGGACAGAGAGGCGCTCTTCTTCCTGCAAATAAAATGCACACCAGAGATTAAACAAATTAATGCATGGAACAAAGCTTTCCAAAAGCATCAACAATTATTCCCAAGAAAAAGCAGTTGAATCAAACAGTGTAGAACCAGATGCAAAGATTGAAAGCCCTTACAGAACAATGCAAATTGTCTTACTTCAGTTGGCAACATCATCCTGCCAAGGGCAGAAGCTTGTTTGTTTTATCTCTAACTTGTACTTGGTCCCACAACTAGGGTGTCACTCTGGAGCACTGAGCACAATGCAAAATGACATTTCAGTGGCATGCTTTAGGTGAGATGTTACAAGGAAGGGTGAAACAACTCTCATATTCTCCCATTCCTCAGCTGACCGTTAACAGGATTTGCTTTTGTTTTTATGAATTGATTATGTGCTTTGCTAATTCTGTAAACGTTCCACTATTTACGTGTCGAGATTGTCGAGAATTAAACAGATTTTCTTAGGTTAAACAAAGAACGAGTTAAGTTTATTGATATTATGCCCGAGCTAAAAGAAAAACACAACACCATTCATACAGCCACACACATTCTTCTGGACCCATGCA